>NC_135771.1:19412436-19696528 GCF_052425735.1 Oculina patagonica
TATGTAGGTTGCCAAGATTCATCCAAAGTCTTGCAAAGTGCTTAATAGCCACATTTTTTCTAGCTGCAAAATGTGTTTCTTTGACAATCTTTTAAATAATAAAATAGTTATGCTGCTCAATCTTGAGGGATATTGTCTGATTCTAACTGACTCAGTCTACAGCCTTGTCCACTAAGTATCAGGCAATATTCTGTGTGATTTCACAGGATAATAATGTTAAATATACCAAGATTTGTCTAACGGTAAATCTTGCAAAGTGCTGCATAGCCACAGTATTTTTTCTGTAAAATATTTTTTGTTGAATAATAAAACTGCTCAAATTTGCAGAATATCTTCTTATACTCTAATCACTTGATACTGCAGAGGCTATAGTGTCATGTAATATTCCACATAATTTTGCAGGATAATAATTTATTGTTAAGTAGTCAGTATATGGTAATTTTACAAAAACATTCACGTCACCTCTTTCTTCCTTGTCTGTTTCCTCTCTGTAGTCTTGCCAGATTTCAAGCAAGGTTGAGGCCTATACAATAATGTAATCAAACGTTAACACATCAACAACAATAATTATTAGCTATTAAATAAATCAAAACTCTCAATAATTATTATTATTACACCATTCTGCATAAATTTATGGATTACCGTAAAGTTCCGTGTATAAGCCGCACCCGTAGATAAGCCGCACCCCCGATTTGGAAGCTCAAATTTTGGAAAAAAATATACAGACCATAAAGTTTGAAGTTCAAGTGAAGTTCTATTGGTATAAAACAATCAAGGGCAAACAAGCACAGTTTCGAGACAGTGACACGGTGGTTGTTGCAATGTTTAATATAAATTAAGACTTACGAAAGCTAAATTTCACTTGTCATACCTCCTTTTTAGTTTGAGTTCACAATATCTTAAACTTGGATGCTCTCTTGATATCATTTTTTCGAGATTATCACTTCTAAACACTCCTGAAACACTTGAAATTCGTTCGAATCGTTCGCGAATGATGAATGCTTAGTAGCCAAGCTCTAAATTGTAGAGAGGAGTCTGGGCATTAAAAACAAACATGGCGGCATTTACTTCGGAAGAAACCACGTTTTTATTTCAAGATTCTTGGAAACTGCTACCCGCAACAGGATTAAAACTTCATGCAGAATAAGAGTTTGTTAATCCAGCAGATGTATTTGCTGTGAAGGTCAATAAAAAACCGAAGCGGTCAGCAATTTGCCTTGTGAGTATTTGCGTTTATCTTGGTGCCTTCTCGCACACGGCGGAAAGACATGATTCGAAGTGACTGGCACGCTTCACTGCAAACAGCTTTGCAGAGGAACTAAAAGGTAGTGAACAACAACAAAGTTTTCATGACGTCTTGAGAAGTTTTTTATGAATATTAATTAGGCCTTTGAGAACTCCAACCAGAGATGTTTCCGTAGATAAGCCGCACCCCCGATTTTTGACTTGAATTTAGAGGAAAAAGGTGCGGCTTATACACGGAACTTTACGGTACATTCAAATGTTTTCTGAAAATTGCTCTTAAAATCCATAAAACTGAAAAAACTTCAAATAACTGAGAAACGTTTGCCTAAACTGGCTCATGTTTCCACAGTTTTTCTTAAACAATTTCTGAGCACATGAAAACATTCTCTTATTAGGGGTCGATCAGTACAAAACACTGACCCTCATTCTAGACCCAATCTGACCCTTCTTGTGGACCCCTGGAAACCTTCATCAGCACTTCATAATAAACTACAACTAGAAATAGTCTAATCAGAAGTTCTTCAGATTAATTATAAAATGAGCTTTCAGGGTGGGGTGGGATAAAAGGAAATTTGCATTTTACTTGACCTTTTTTTCTTAAGGGTTTCTTTGTGGGCTTATTTATGGGGGAAGGGAGGGGGGGAGAAGAAGGGGAGAAGGAAAGGGCAGTTATTATTGGAAACAATGGTTTGCCTTATACATGCATTTGAAAAAAAAATTGTATCTGACAAAATTTCAGTTGCAAATAGGAAGAGTTCAAGGCAACTGGTCACTGAAACAATAATTGTAGGGACATATTATTGGATGGATTCCAGGGTGCATTCGGTGTACATGTACATCCCACACCAAAGATACACCAAAGTTTTCTCCTTACATGTAAGTCTATGCCAAGGCCCCAAATCCACACTGAAGATCTTCAGTGTACCAAAACAACTATTCGCCTCAGTGTCGGTGGCTAGTGGTGGATATTTACCTCACTGCTTCGCGCCTCAGTAAATATCCACCACTAGCCACCTCCACTTTGGTGAATAGTTGTTAAATATATGTTATCTGGGGTTACCCTTTTTTGATGGAGGGGGAGGGGGGAGGGAGGGCTTTTTTGGACTTTTACAGGTAAACAAAATGGCAGAAAGCACAATAGTATAAAATGCCAATAACAAGTCCCCTGAAAATACTACCTCCCCCATCCCTGTCAAATAAAAACCACAAACTACTTTGCCATAAATAAAAGAAACACAAATTTAACTACAATGTATCAGAACTTCTCATTCTAAAAGGCTAACAAGTTCATTCTACACCCACAAACATTTAAAGTATTTAATTAATAGAACGATAAATCTTTGTTCTTCACTTTTACGATATTTAATGTACAAACATGCTATTTTCATGACTGTTTGCTATCAAGCTTGCTAGAAAAATAATTAATTTTCGTGCACGATTTTTGACACCGGACGATGTTTATTACAATGTACAACTTTGAAATAAAAGACGTTTTTCTACTAACCTCATTTTGCAAATCTAAGGTTTCGTCTACCAAATCTTCTCCTAGAGCTTCTTTTATCTCAAGTCTCTCACTTTCAGGCACAATCTCCTCAATGAGTTTCCATAATGACGGTCTGTTTTCGAACGCTTCAAGTCGCCATTCCATGGAAGGCGATCTTTCAGACATCAAACTTGTCAAACAATCTTCATAAAAACGACTCTATAACAGTAAATTTACATGACTACCTCGAGAGTTTTGTTTTTATAACATTTCACCTTCATCTCGAATACGTTAATTTTATCGTGGGCTTCTTATGGCTTCTTTACAATCACCAAAACATGTTTCTCTTGAAGTCAAGGACGCCATTTTTGTTGCTCGGTCGGAAAAAACTTGGTGGCCAGGCGTTCGGCCAGAAGGCTTGGCTGCAATTTATCCCCAGACTCCGGGGAATTTGGCGCTTTGTCGACGGCCTTGTCGACAGTCTTTTTATTTGCGCTATCTCAAGACTATTTTGAAACTTACTTTTCCCTCGTGAACTAAAGGTCGCGAAAAAAAATACCGTATATATTCGATTAAGCGCCCAACTTCAAATAAGTGCCAACCTTGAAGGTAGGAAAAGCTAATAAGCGCCCAGCCTCGAATATACCCACCCCTTCCCCCCAAAAAACTTTCTGGAGTGCACAAGAGGAGTATTGGGAGAGTTCGCTTATTGACCTTAGTGACAATGAGATTGAAATTGACTAAGTAGTACTAACTAAGAGACTTCCCCGCCAACGACTAACTCTTCTTAGTATTTTACAGGCTCCTGACAGGAACTGTTAATGAACAGTTAAAATTCTGCCAGTTGACACATCTTCGCGTTTTGTTGTTATATATTGTTTTGTTGCAAAATAAACTCACTACTTCCTTAAAATGGTGAAAATATAATAAGCGCCCAGCCTCGAATAAACGCTCGCCTCGAATGAACGCCCACTCTAATGGTCCAAGGATTTAATAAGCGCTCAGGGCGCTTATTACGGCGCTATACTATACCCCAAAGGGGACCAGAGGCTCCTGAGGGGGCTTGGCTTTTACGGCTCTCTCTCCTACACAGAGGTCTTTTCAAACAAACAAAAGAAAAATCAAACGGAGCGTAAAAATTACATACAGTATACAAGGATTTAAAGAAGAAAGGCTTTAGAGCCCTCTCCCCAGCCTCTCCTCGGTCTATTTTCCCTCTTCTCAATTCCAAATTATCCTGTGCGGAGATTAGAGATTTAAAGGTTTACCAAGTTCAAGGCCACATTCGGTTTCGCGACATTCCACTTCAAAGATAAGTGGAGAAGCAAACAACCGTATCCGAAGCTAACACCATTCGAACAATTCAAAGCAGGTGCTACTTCATATAAGGCCGTCACGACTGTCGCCTTTTCAATCGACCAAGGTGTGAAATGTTCAGGTTCTTTAAACAAAACTATTGAAACAAATAAAGCTTGTTTCAATTTCATCCAATGATTTTTGAGTGCCAGAAATGTGTTAATTTCACATTTATTTTGCTGTTTTTGACTTTAATTAGCCCGTTTCTTCGCTTCTTGGAGAAATGTTCTTCAAATGTTGAACCATTTTCTTTGCTTAGGTCTTCCTTATTGGATGTTCTTAGTTTTCATATTTTCACGCATTTTAGGTGTCTATGAACAAAAGAAAGAGAGAAAATACTTAAGCGGAAATTCACGGTTTCTAAACACGATCCAAAAATCTCGCAGGTGGCTAAGTTCAAGACTCGGGTTAAATATCAGTTTAGTGAACGCCTGTGGAAATACCTTAAATATTTAATTCCTTAAAAAAAACTCGAGAAGAAAAAGATAATACCGCTTATTAGAATTAACTGCCTAGCTTTAGGGAGTTCGATTTTTTTTTCGTCATGGCCGAAGCGGCTTCTTCTGGAAAGAAGCCTCGCCCAGTGTGTAAACAAATATTTGCTGTTTTAACAGTGCTATGTGCTTTAGGAGGCGTCATGTATATCACTGGCTTTGGCAAACAGATACACGAAGCTATAAATCAAATAATCACGCCACAGCAAAAACCACAACTTCAAAAAAGAAGGTAGGTTATAAAGAGTTTTCAAACATATGTTTATATGTTTGGTAAATATTTTCACTAAGTATTTGTGTTTCGGAGAGTTGTTTAAAAAAACGAATTTAGTGACATATTCGTAACACGATACGACAGGTCTTTTATGTGATTAAAAAATTCTTTCACTTTTGAAAGGCTGAAAATTTGATAGGGGAAATGTTTTAATTTTAGAGAGAGTTTTATGCCTGATAATAAGTGTTTTCTTGTAAGCTAGAGTCATTATTTGGTTGTTTCTTGATTTATATTTGATCCGTGTTTTATGACTCGTATAAGTTGAGCTAGATACATTTATAATATTTACAAAATCATAATGTTGCGTTTTTTACTAACTTCTGTGAATCTACTAACTTTTTACTAACTTCTGCGAATCTCTATCACTGCTAGAGACTCGGAATTAAGTCGAATAAGTGTATGGTTAGGAAGAATAGCCACAAAGAAAAGTTGTGAAAGTGTCGAAAGGTGGTGCTATTTATCAGAGATCAATGTTAAACATTGCAAGTGGTCTTAAAACAAGAAGAATTTTAAATTGTTTGCATGTGTTTTGCTGATCAGTGAAAACTTGTGAAGGCAAACTGAGAGTGACCCAGAATTTCAGTTTAGCTTATCATTATTGCTGGCGAGACGAGAGAAATTCCGACATTTTCTACTCGGTGGTTATTTGCCAACGAGAAGAAAGCGGAGAAAACGATCCACATCTAGAAGAATATTTTTTCCGTAATTTAAAGTACGACAGTTTTTGAAACAATGAGACATTTGAGTAGAAGTGAGCCTCGAAAATTTCTGAAGAATTTTAACTTTTATATAAGGAAAAGTCTGTTTTAACTTCCAACAATCTGGAGAAGCTAATTGGCTCGAGTCCGTACCGCCAGTTAACTCACGACAGGTTTTCCGTGACAGTATAGATTCTAGACCATAGCACAGAGTCACCCCCAAGATTTTGTCGGGGTTAATACGATAACAGTTTCTTTTTTAATTCTTATGGCAACTTTTGATAGTGCTCTAAAATTGATGTATAAAGAGGCGATTTTTAACATTGTTCCGTTAAAAATCAATATTGTGTAACATAGCGCGCTGAACGATTTTTACAATCGGAACCAGAAAACCGTGAACACTTTACTCTTTCTTGCATCTGTAAATTTCTTCAGAAAATCATCGAATGATAGCTCAAACTGCAAGAAACATAAACAAATGAACAGAGATGAAGCTATTTGTCGACTATTTCCTCTACTTCCTTTTTCAAAGTACGATGAAACCGTTAACGTTTTTCGTGTTCTCACTGTAACGCAACATTTTGTTGCGGGAACATGTTGTAGGTTTTTGAACCTTCGTTGCGTTAGAAATCTTCTCGTGATACAAACCGTTGCCACATTAATGTTGTCCCGTGTACATTGATTAAAAATCGCCATTAAAAATCGTTGTTAAAAGTCGTCTCGTATAACACCACCTTAACCATAACAGTGTCAAATATGAGAATTTGGAACGAAGATATTTAAAACAACTTTTTCGATCCATCAGTAAAAATTCACCGTTCTAACAAATTGGGTTATTTTTCTTCCCTTCTTGTTTAAAATACCAAAGTATGTTTGTACGTGCCGTGTTTCCGTTTTGAATAGACTGGAAATGACTGTATATTGTATGTAACATAAAACTTCAACAATGAGTTGAAGCAGAAAGAAACAACATTAACAACGGCTAATTACTTTCTTTGGTTGGGAATCGTTCACTCCCTTCCTGGCGAGTGGCGAAGGATGATTAAGGCGGGCAATATCGGTTCATTTTCTCAACCTACACAGCCAAGGAATCTTTGTTCCGATCAGATACGTGTCAAGCTTGATGAAAATAATGTGTTTGAAATTCAAGCTTTAACTAGTAAACAAATATACAAAAAACTTGTGACCAAGAGAACAACAGAGCCAACAAGCAAAGCCAAGTTTACAGCTATCTTTTCCGAAAACAATTTGGACTGGGCAAATATCTATAAAATTCCGTTCAACTCGACACTTGATACGAGAACTAGAGCGTTTCAACTCAAAATACTTCACAGAATTCTTTTCACCAATTCATCTCTTTTTAAGATGAAAATATCCGCCACTCCACTTTGCACCTTTTGTGACTTGGAGAGCGAAACCCTTGAGCACCTTTTCGTGGACTGTGAATATGTGAAATCATTCTGGGAAGCTTTCACCGCTTGGGTTAATTCCCTAGGCATTGTTCTTAATCGACCAACTGGCCAAGAAATAATGCTCGGAATAACAGGAAATAACGACGATTGTAAGCTAGTTAATCACCTTCTAATCTTAGGGAAACAAACAGTATTTTATTGTAGACAAAAGAAGCTCTCACCAATGTTTTCATTGTTTCAGCTGCGTGTGCAGCGCATTATAGAAATTGAAAAGATAATAGCCACTAAAAGAGATAAACTATTAATACACCTGTCAAAATGGGAGAAGGTTGTACCTTTTTTAACTAGTTAAGCTTAGATACTCCGGTCTATCGGTTTCTTTTCTATGAATTGATGCATATTGTAATTGCTTAATGTGTTTTTCAAAAGTGTAATTAGTGTAGTAATCAGTAATTTGTTAGACGCTTATTTATTCCTTTATTTATTTTTCATTTTGTCTTTTTAGGTTCTATTAACGTTATAAGCTGTAGTGTTATTGTATGTGTTGTAATAATAGTTTTTTTGTCAAATAAAGAGCATAAATTAAAAAAAAAAAAAATGTAACATAAAACTGTTTGAGACCAACCTTGAAATTTCCATTTTTTTTTCAGTCCACCTCTAGGAAAACCTGTCCCTCCTCTCGAGTTTAAAACGGCGGCCGTGTCAGCAGATTACAAAAAGTGTTCAGAATATGGCGCGAAAGTTCTGAAAGATCAAAAAGGGAACGCTGTAGACGCCGCCATTGCTACTGCTCTGTGTGTTGGTGTTGTGAATGCACATTCAGCTGGGATAGGCGGAGGAGGATTTATGATAATTTATGACAAGAAATCAGGTATTTTGCTTTATACTTACAATGTTGCACGAATCCTCTACACTTGCCGTAGAGCACCCAAGATACTTCAAGTTTTTAATTGTTTTTCTCGAAGAACAAACACAAACGAGTTTGGAGTTTTGTGAATGAACGTACTGCTCAATAGCTTTCATTCGAATGGTCACACACAAGGGTTTTATCTAAAGATTTAAAGTTAAAAGTTAGAACTACCTTGTACGGCATAATAAACAGTACCACATGTACACGAAAGTACTGCTCAATAGCTTTCATTTGAATTGTCACACACTAAGGTTTCATCCACAGACTTTAAAGTTGGAACTACCGTGTACAGCATAATTAACAGTATCACACAAAAGTACTGCTCAATAACTTTCGTTTGGATGGTCACACACTAAGGTTTCATCCACAGATTTAAAAGTCAAAACCACCTTGTACAGCATAACAAACATTATTACACGACTAAGGCGGTCCGAGGGCCAATAACTAAATCAGCCAATCAGATTACTTTATTTCCGGTCTCGCGAGGGCCGATATTTTCCAAGTATCGGACCGGGTTTTGTCCCGGATGATCCCGCGCTAATTCCCGGGCGATTTAGCGCAAGATTTTTGCAATATTTGTTTTTTGCAAAATTTTTTCCGAGTTTTTATTGCTTTGAAAATGAAATGACCCGGCTTACACAGAAATATATATAACTTCTTTAGCGCGCGTAAAAGTTTTGCCGCACATTGTTTTCCACGACATCTACTGGGTAGCAATTCTCACTACACAAAGTTTCCAGTCGTGTAATAAATCTCTTATTAACCAAGCCTGCTCGGGACCGTACTGGGCGAATATTGGCCCTCGGTCTTTTTTGTACGGACCTCGCTGCGCTCGATCCGTACTGTCAAGACCTCGGGCCAATATTCGCCCAGTACGGCCCTCGCGCGTGGTTAATAAGATATATGTACCACATGACAGAACTGCTCAAAAGCTTTCATTCATTGTCACACACTAGGGTCTCATACATAGAGTGAAAAGTTAAATACAACCACATCAGTTTACTCAGGCTTTGTATCTAGAAGTGAAAGGGTAAACAAATAAATAAAGAAGCTTGAGCAAGGGGCCTGTGTGAAGAGACTGGTGCTAAACACAAGTAAAGGTACCTGACAGGTCACGCTACACCGCACTGGTCATAATTCAATAGGTCACGCTTCAAAAGTCCCTGATCATGTGCTATGGATTGCATTTCCGTTTGAAAGAAACCTGAATGGCATAAGCTTACCATTTATTTTCAACAATATCATAAAATTTGTGGAAAAAGCCAATGTTGAGTTATAGCGCTTGTCTCCCGCTTTTGTCTCCCTTGATAAATATGGACATATAGTTTCCCAGAGCGCCCCATGCGCCGCGTAATTGATCTCACTCCAGACCCCCTAAGGTACCCCCCCTCCCCCCTAGATCGTCCATTTTTCCAACCAGAAAATAGTGGCTGGGTACGAGTTAATGTGTCTCACGATTCACTACATTGGGCAATAGAAATGTTTATTAAAATTTAAAAACTCATCGAAGTGCTAATCGAAAGCACTGAACCTGTGTGTCGTATCTCGCAAGGCACAGCTTAAGCTAAATGCGCTCATGGCCGCGCTTACAGAAAATAATCTCAGCGACATTGTCAGTATCAGGTCCTCATCTTCATTGTACGTTGTTCCTATAATGCCTTCTAACTATTTTAAATTACATCTTCTTTCACAAAAAGCAGAATAAAGTTTACTAGCTTTTACTACATTACTGCAAGCCAATCCCCCCAAGCGAATATCTTTGACTGTGTTCAGGCATGCTTGATTTTCATTTTTTACACCCAATATTCATCTGAATATACTTATTCGTTAAATTACTTGCAGGAAAGACAAAGGCGATCAATTTTAGAGAAACTGTAGCAGCGCTTCAAAGAGCGGATTCAATGAGAGATATTCAACATCTGATGTATGAATGGAAAGAGAGAGGTAAGAGCAGCGGAGAGAACAATCAACGTGGAGATTTTTCGTTTATTTTACTCTTCTATATTTTGGCTTTATATTCAGGATCTCCTTGACGACTAAAATTTAGATGGTGGTTCCTGCATTCAGCTTATGTAGTAATGCATCTTAGCTTGACAAAGTGAATACTATATAAAAGACATATATGTAAACTGCGGAAAAATGATGAAATGAATGAAATGATACTTGCAGTGTGTTAGTAATTTAAGCAATTGCATTTTTACACTAAAATTCACACTAAAAATGCAACTACTTAAATTGCTAACACACTGCGAGGATCATTTCGTTCATTTCAACATCTTAGCTTCTTTATTTCACAGTAATAAATTTCACTCCCGCCCCCCCCTACTGAAACCTCATCCCTGTCCTCCTTCACTCCCCCCTACGAAAACCATATCCCCGTCCTCCTTCACCCCCCCACTGAAACTTATCCCCGTCCTCCTTCACCCCCCCCTACTGAAACTTATCCCCGTCCTTCTTCACTCCCCCCTAATGAAACCTTATACCCGTCCTCCTTCACCCCCCCCCCCCCCCTACTGAAACTTTATCCCCGTCCTCCGTCTTGTGATATCATTGTGATATTTCCTTGCGGTTCAATGTCGCTTTTGATTTGATGACATTAAGCGTTCTCGATGCGTTTTATGGTGTTCACGGTTTTCCGAGTATCACTGTCATGATATAGCTATTGTTTTGCAATTTTCAAGAAACAAAGACCAGAGTCCCCGGAGAAGGAGAATTTATCGGAGTGCCTGGTGAACTGCGAGGATTTGAGATGGCGTGGAAAAACTATGGCAAACTACCCTGGAAAGATTTGTTCCAACCTGCTATTGAGATCGCTACTAAAGGATTTCCAGCGACTCCTGCCTTATTAGGTGCAGTGGAAAAGAATGCGCCTAATGTTACAAATGATCCCGGATTAAGGTGAGTAACACAAGCAGGAAGGAGCGTAGCCTGGGTGCAAGAGGATTTTTCTCGCGCGCGGCGGAATACTTTGACTTGACTGAAATTAACCAGAAACCGCGCATGAAAAAGCCTCTGGTACCCAGGGTCATTGGTTCAATTACAGCTTCCAGTATGACGTCACGTTTCGCTTGGATAACGTTCAAAATGACGCCCAATGTCGTTGTCGAAGAGGCTGATAAAAACGTGAAATTTTCCTCGAATAGCCTGATTCATTTGTTTTGTTTAGTTTAGCGCTAATAATGAAGTTTATATTGTTGTGAAACCCTTTATTTGGTACTTTCGAAAGAAAGTTAGAAAACTTGAACAAAACGTTCCTATCGTTAAGCTTGATCACGCGATAGTCTAAATGACGGACCGTAACAGAGTTTTGCAGTATAGTACATCATTGCGTTTGTCGAAGGAGAACGGCGCAAAAGTAATCTTGCGAATGATGAATCGAACTTGTCTTCAAGCAAATTTAGCCTCTCGCGCCCAGCTCAAAAGAGAAAAATACCCCTCGAGTGACTTTCTTGTCGATTTGGAAAGCAGTGCATCATTTTCCAACTCAATCCGGATTGAGTTGGAAAATGATACAAAACAATGCTTTCCAATCGACAGAAAAGTCACTCGCATGGGTGTTTTTCTCCTTTTAAGATCTTTTGAGCTGGGCGAGAGAGGCTAAATTTGCGTGGAGACACACCGTCAGACAAATATAAAAGCTCGCTTCATTTCGCAAGATTACTTTTGAGTTCTCATTCGACAAACGCAATGGTGTACCGCAAAAACCCTATTTTATTTTGATTAGTAAGAACGCACTGGAAGAGCGTCTTGAAAACAAAATCACTCTAAATAAATAACACGGTGTCTTTTCAATACAGTGAGTTATTCAAGCCGAATGGTCAATTTATCAAAGATGGCGACATTATAAAGAGAACAAAATATGGAAAAACTCTTCAAAAGATAGCTGATTCTGGATCCGCTGATATTTTCTACACAGGAGAAATGGCCAAACAGGTATGAAACCTTTTCCCAAGTTAAAATTAAAACTTATAATTTAGTTGACTCTCGGGTTTGAACTCTAGTCGTTTGAAAGCAACATAAGATCGAAAATTTAGTTATGTGGAATGCAACAGCACTGAGTACATGAAGTGTAAAAGAATGAAGCTAAAATTGTGGAAATAGCATTTCAATCGCATAAACTGCCGTTATCCAGTGCGTAGAACGGTTTTTTTTTAAACCAAAGCAATCAAAATAATCTATACTCAACTAATAATCGCCGCTATGTTAACAAAATCAGTCGTGCAATCAACTGAATAGTAGCGAGCACAGAGGAAATAAGCGCCTTTTGCCTTTTTACAATAGTATAGATCTGTTGCTTAGCAACTTCTCCTATAAAAAAACGCAGGCTCAGACAACCATGGGGAAAGACATTTTAACTTATTTCGTTTCCAGATCTCTTTTCCCAAACAATAACCTGAAAACGAAATTGGATTCTGAGCAAAGAAACTAACTTGTTCCCCTAAATGCGAATGCCTAGCATTCTAGAAACTGAGGAATTTACTAAATTTTTACTGACCTCGACAGATTGTAAAAGACTTGAGATCCGTTGGTTCGAAAATTACCGTCGAGGATTTAAAAAACTACAATGCCAGCGAAGTCAAAGCACTAGAGACCTCCCTTCCTGGGGTGGAAGGATACAAAATTCTGACTGTCCCACCCCCTGCAGGGGGCGTGGCCTTGATCGACATTTTGAATATTCTTAAAGGTGAGTTTGATTTTGACATCAGTTTAGTTGAGTCAGTAAATGTCAGTTTTCACTGTGTGAAAAATATACATGAGATCAATGAATTGTGTAAAGTCAAGTCAGTAAAGTAAAGTAAAGTAAAGTAAAGTAAACTAAAGTAAAGTAGAGTAGAGTAGAGTAGAGTAGAGTAGAGTAGAGTAGAGTAGAGTAGAGTAGAGTAGAGTAGAGTAGAGTAGAGTAGAGTAGAGTAGAGTAGAGTAGAGTAGAGTAGAGTAGAGTAGAGTAGAGTAGAGTAGAGTAGAGTAGAGTAGAGTAGAGAATACTAGTAGAGTAAAGAAAAGAAAAGTAGAGTAAAGTATAGTAAAGTAAAGCAAAGGCTTTGTTTTAAACGAGAACACTCGACGTACTTATTTTTTATTAGAAGATAATTTGGCACATCACACAAAAAGAGTAAATATATTGTAGCCGAACTCTTTGAAATGTAGCGTAACAAACTAATATATTTTCCCACCGAAGTAAAGATCAGTTTCTGTAGTTTGTAAGTGATTTGAAAAGCATCTTTTTTGTAATGTTTTTGTTTGAATATTGACATTTTTGTCCCCCTGAACAGGATTCAAATTTAGCAAAGAGGATATAAAAAAGCGCCCGGTTCTGACGTATCACCGCATGATTGAAGCATTCAACTTTGTTGCTGCAAGAGAGACATACCTTACAGATCCTAACTACAGTGATAAAGGCGATGAGGTAAGCAGTTAAAACTAAGCCTAGCATTGCGAAGAGTGGGAGGTACAGTTAGCTTTAGCGCGCTGGCATGGACTCCGAATCGAGTGTTCTGGGTTCAAGCCCTGGCCGAGGTCATTGTGTTGTGTCCTTGGGCGAGACACTTAACTCTCACAATGCCTCTCTCCGCCAGGCCCAGGGTCGTACCTAGCGGGGGAGGGGGCAGAGGGGCAGCTGCCCCTGCCAGGAAAACTATATTTCTAAAAAAGTGCTTGATTTTGCAGGGCTATTTCTTGTAGCTATATTGGAGTTTGCCCCCGCAACGGAATTTAGCGGAGTTTGCCCCCGCAGACAAAATAACCTAGGTACGGCCCTGAGGCCGCGATTGTTCAGAAGGTGAATCACGCTATCCACCAGGCCCTGGTTGTTCAAAGGGTAGATACCGCTACCCACTAGATAAACCAGTATCCAGTGGACAGTGTAGTATGTTTATCGACACTTATCCATTGGATAGTGATTTATTCGGTGAATAGCGTTATCCACCCGTTGAACAACTGGGGCCAGATAATTCACTATCCAGTTGATAGAATAGTTTGTTTTGTTAACACGTATCCACTACGTATTTAACTGGTCCCGGTTGTTGGTAAGATGGATAACGCTACTCAGTGGATAAATCCCTATCCAGTGTTTGTCAACGCTTACCACTAGATAGTTATTTATCCCTGGATAGCATTATCCACCTTTTGAACAACTGGGGCCAGGAGAATAAATGAAAATTGGCGAACTGGTTGGGTAACCTGACAAACATGTTAAATTATCCGTCGTGTGGAGGGGGTGGGTGGGGGGGGGGGGGGAAGCAACCTGCTTTGGACTACCATCCCAACTAAGAATGAAGAATATATACAGTCCTGGTTGCTTTTACTTACACAGAAACTGGAGTTAAATTTTGGCGCTGATGACTGAGTGATGAGTCATCTGTAAATTTGTTCTTGAACAGGTGGTAAGAGAAATGTTGGATCCTGAAGAAGGCGAGAATCTCCGCCAAAAGATTGACAATAAGCACCACCACTATAACTATTACGGTCCTATAAACTACCACATTGATGTGACAGACGGCACGACTCACTTGTCTGTACTAGATGAAGAAGGAAATGCTGTCTCCTTGACAACATCAATCAACAAATAGTAAGTAAAATAAACTGAGTGATAACATAGAGAGAGGGTTAGTGACGTCACATAAGCGGTTCCTTAACTTTTGGAATTGCAGATGAAACCCTAATTATGTGTGACCAGCTATTGAGCAGTACTTTCATGTGGTACTGCTTATGATGCTGTTCATGAAGGTCGTTCTAACTTTTAAAACTATAGATTAAACCCTAGTGAATGTAATGTTTTATGCAGTACGAGGCTCTAGCTTTTAAAGTGCTACTATGATCAAATTTTCGATTTCCATTTTTTTACATTTTCGTGAACAATAAGACTCTCTTACTCACCTTACCAATTTTCAATCCATTACGAACATCAGAAGTCGTTTTATTTTAACGTTTATTTCCGATAAATAATCATAGTAACACTTTAAGTCTGTGGATGAAACCCTAGTCTGTGACCATACAAATAAAAGCTATCGAGTAGTACTTTCATGTGGTACTGTTTATGATGCTGTACAAAGGGTTCTAACTTTTAAACTGCGGATGAAACCCTAGTGTGTGACCATTCCGTCAAACGAAAGCTGTTGTGTAGTACTTTTATGTGCTTTTCTTTTATATATGCCGTTCAAGGTGGTTGTAACTTTTTTAAGTCTGTGGATAAAATCCTAGTGTGCGACCATTTTAAGGAAAGCTATTGAGCAGTTCTTCAAGTGGATTAAGTTTAATTATGGCAATAAACTCATAAGCTCTTTTGCTTTCTGTTACAGTTTTGGATCAAAAATACGCAGCATGGAGCTCGGAATAATCTACAACGATCAACTTTGGGATGCGGTGAACTTGTGGGTTAATGAATTCAATTTAGAAACCGATTCGCTTAAGCCTCGTAAGCGGCCAATGTCCCTTGCGTCACCCTCTATCATCTTAGATGAAGCTGGAAACGTTAGAATGGTTATCGGGGCTGCTGGCGGAAAATATATCGCAACAGCTTTGTCACAGGTAAATATAAACGGCACTTATTGACTGAGTAGGAGCCGTGCGATAAGAAATTTGGTTCGCGCTAGGTCCGCGCAAGGTCTCACATGAATGGCTTGCTACCCTTCAAAAGAGAACAACACAACAATCGAGAACAAACAACAGGAACAATGCCCCGCAAAAAAGCAACTTACACTAGAGAACCAGTTGAATTGCAAGCTTACAAGAGCTGCTACAGTTCACGCGTAGTCATGTTCTAGGTCCGGAGAAAATTGCTATACGTGCGATTTTACCTACAGTTTACATGGTTCTTGTGAACTTTGAAATTCATTTTTTCAGGCTCTGATAAAAAAAAGTGTTGTTGGTGTTATCACGGATAATTACTTACTGACATCTTTACCATTTATTAAGGGTAGAAAATAATGCAACAGGATTTAGGTGGTCGGCTCTACATGAGGATTGGGTTCCTCCCTGCCGACACCCTTTTGCAATATTACTTTTTTCTTTCTCTTCTTAATAGATTGCAATAAAGTCGTTATAAATAAATAAATCATTCTGGTACTCGTTTTTTTCCAACTTAAATAAATAATACTGGTTTACGGTGGATTCCGTCTTAATAGGTTTTAAATGCGTTTTCATTTATATTCGTTTTGTTTTTGTAGGTATTGATGAATTATTATTGGTTCGGAGACAGTCTAATGGACGCTGTATCTAAACCTCGTCTTCATAGTCAACTGTTTCCAGACCTGGTCTTAGTTGAACCAAACTTTCCAAAGAAATACATCAAAGGATTGAAGCGATATGGACATAAACGAATCACAAATGATACCACATTATTCACAGGTGAATAAAACCTTGCTTTCCGATTCAATTTACGTTTTTTAAAGATGATTTCCAGTCCGTACTGCGCAATCTCCGCCTGCAATGTTTGTGAGTCTCACAAACAGAAGAATGTTTACTAGCAAAAATAAAAATTCCGGGACAAAACTTACCTTTTTCTTCATTATTAACGCCAGATATCCTTGCAAAACAATAATAACGAGTAAAAGAAGCTCGACGGTATTTCAAACGGACATTTTAGCTCATCGTGAATTCTTGAACGAAACGATCCGAAATGGCGAACTAAAAAACTTCATGTACGCTATCACCGAAGTGTAACGTTTCAACGAATTCAAAACAAAAATGAAAACAAACCCTGATTCTGTGCAGTACGGACTGGAAATCATCTTTAATAAGTCGAAAATAGCCCTGGGTCGGGTTTTTGAAAGTGGGTTAAAAGTCGATCGAGGGTTTTTAAAGAAAAATTAAAATTAAAATTTCTCTAGTATGAAAGCGTTTTTAGTGCTTTCGTGGAGTCAACCTCGTTCCCAAAAGAGAGAGAAAGACCCTCAGGACGAGGGTGACGTGGAGTTTGAGATTAGTCGACGTTAAAACTGGAGGACAGAAAATATGAACATAAAACCTTAATGTTAATCGTATTTTCAAGAACCTGGCTCTGGTCTACTGCCGTCGATACTGCAAATCTGCAACTTTGATTGCTTGTTCTATCGTTAAATTACTTTTTAACAATTACACGGAAAGCTCGAGGTTTCTATCGGCTGATAGTTAGCGAGGGGTGAAGCCTTTAGTCAACTAGAAAAGTCGATAACAATCGAGAGCGAGCTGTATAATTGTTTTTAGAATAACCCAGTGGTTTCCTCTTTTTAAAATGGAAGATCGATAAATCTTATTTAAAGACGGTTTTATCATTACCGACTTACCGTGCATAATGCACTAAAAACCGCATACGCGCTCTGATAGGCATCTATCCATTTTTATTAAAAACTAGCAATGGTATATTACAATTCCTGGGTTTTGATTGGTTAACAGGCAATGGTATATGAGCTCATATACCATTGACCGCAAATATGGTAGCCGATACGCGTCAACGAAAACAGCTGGGGAGCTCAAATATTGCAATTCTTTTGTTGCCTTTAGCAAAACAATTATTCCACTCGCTCTTGTTGGATATGAAATCGTTATAGTCAACCTGGCGCTACGCGCCTCGTTGGCTATCTGCCATGTCATATCCAACGCGCGCTCATGGAATAATTTTCAAGTAGCCAAACAGATTACGAGTGTGCCAATATTCAGCCACTCAATTATGCTATAACTTATGATAAATTAAGTAAAAACAGACGACTATATCAGGTGAAATGCCAAGGAAACCTCAGTTTGTTTAAATGTTCTTATTATTAATTAGGAACTCCACAGCAAATAATGGGCGTGGTCCAGCTTGTTGTACGAGAAGATAACGGAGAGCTACTGGCACTAGCAGACTATCGCAAAGGAGGAGTCGCGGCAGGTTACCGCTGACCAATATAATTTAACTCAAAAGGTAAGGCAGCGTTTACTTCGAGTTTACCCTCTGAATGAGTTAAAGCTTCGGACGTCTAAGGGCTACTTCGAGAACATTAAGCTTTATTAATCCCTCCTCTTGTTTTCAAAATTTTTCTCTTTTTCTTCTCGTAGTTTTCTGTACTCTTAAATTTGTCTTTCTCCTTCTCATGCTACAGTGGAACCCCAATATAACGATATGTTATATCGAGGTATCGTTATATTGAAATTCCCGATATAACGATATGGCCGTGTAATAGCCGAAAATATCGTTTTATCGGGGTAAAACTAACATGTACTTTTTCACTGGATACAGAGGTTTAGAATAAAGTATCATTTTTGTATACCATCGTACAAAGCTGTTATCAGAAACGTTAGAGATTACTCGATTATTGTTATGCTACTGGATTAAGTTCGATGTTTTGCTTAAATTGTGACTGTGTACTGATAATATCCCTATATCGGGGAAGATTTTCCGTTCGGTACGCTAAATTCTCATCGTTATATCGGGAATATCGTTATATCGAAGATCGTTTTATCGGGGTTTTGTCCCATAAATTTTACTGTAACTTTTGCCGGGACATAGAATATTCATCGTTATATCGGGAATATCGTTATATCGAGGATCGTTATATCGGGGTTCCACTGTACTACTTTTCAGCTACCCCTCGATCTTACAAAAGTATTTTTTGCGCAATTCATTTATTCCAGGGAACTTTTAAAAGATTTTGGGCTTACGAAGAGGTAACTCTTCTATAGGTTAACGGTAGCAATAAGGACAGGGTTGTTAGCCATGCGCCTAACCCCCAACCCGGAGAGCCAGGTTAATTAATTTATAAAGTAGTTCGATCGATCAATTGATTATTTGACTGACTGACTGACTAACGTATTGATTGATTAATTGATCGATTGATTGATGGACTATTTTCTATTGCTGTGTCTGTTTAATACTCGATAGGAACACCGAATGTAACTAGAACTGAGATTTTCTCTAGCAATTTTAACGATTAAACGTTTATAATCCCGATCAATAACCAAAGTATTCTTTTTGTATCAACAGATCCGTCATTACGGTGAAAAATACAAGACACACAAGAGAGAGAGCGTACATTCATGTGAACAATTCGATTAATCTTAGTGTTCAAACCTTCATGTAAAAGATTTTTTCACCAAATGATCCTTAGTTTTCAATTATGCTATAATGTATTTTTTTATGATCTCCAAACATTTTAATGATGGAAACGCTACTTTATAAAGAGTTGATGTTGTATTATTATGATTTGTCACGAAATTTCCATTTATTTAAGGTATGTTTAGGTATGTAACTGCTTTAAGGTATAAACGTTTTTCATCCAAGATGCTGGCAAAAAGTAAAAGATATTTTTGTGCTTTCTGTTGTTATTTCTTGGTGTTTTTAATGGGTAATCAATGTAAAAAAGTGAACTGTGAAGTGCAACTGATACAACTGCTGGCATCAACTTACGACAGCCTTCATTCAGAACAGAATTCGCTCACTGGGTTAAACCCCGCCATTTTCAAGAAACAAGAGTTTGGCTTTTGCAATGGAAGCGTTCGTGTTTCCAGAGCCGTTTGCTTTACTGGTCAGCGGCCTGCTTGCGAACAAGATTGCATTTCAAGTAAGAAACCTCAAAAGTTAACCGCTATTTCAAGTCAAATCGAATTTATCTTATCAGGATTAAAATCGAGTGAAAAGGGGTGTGTTTATCCCAACACTGCCACGTCCTATACCCCTTAAATAAAAATCCCTCGGACATACAAGGAGGAAGGGAACGGGCGAAGGGACTCCGGGAAAATATTATGATCGGTAGCGTTAACGAAACCCCTAGGCAAACAACGCTGACCTGTAACTCCTATGTCTTCTGGTAATCAGAAACGCTAATTTACACAAAATATCGCATTATGTGGTCTTTTTGTCCGTCCCCTAGCCTTATTCTACCATTTCCGAGAATGAAAACCAATTAAGTTTGTTTACAATGTTAATTTCCTAGTAATTAGGTTATGGAATAGAGAAAATCATTGACTTGGAAATAGTGTTGGGATTCACCATTAAATTCTCTCAATCAATATTACAAGAAAATTATTACAATGGGTTGGGAGAATTCGTATATCGAACTTGTGTGTGAAATAAACCACAGGTGGTAATGATAATTGCAAAACCCGCAGATTTAAACACCTCTCAAATTAAATCAATTATTAAACATGTACTGAAAAACTGTCTTTCCGCTTCTCGCCAGCTCGGATTAGAGATTGCCTGCCTATTACCTTAAGAGTCGCAAGCTTAGCATTTTAAATGACGGAATCTGATTTATTTACCGGCGGAAAATCTCGCCGGCTGGTTTGGAAAAAGTCATTAGCCCTGTTGACCGTTTTGTGCGCTGTCGGTGGTGCAATTTACATCACTAAAGCAGGCGAAAAGATCCACAAAGCTGTAAATGATTTTATCAACAGTCATTTTCTTGAAGCAAGGTAGGGTAAATTATTTTATAAACAGCATCGCTTTGTATATGTTATCTCTCTGTCTCTTCAGTTTTAAACCGAGAACTATAAATTACAGTTATGTTGACTTTCTTATTAACTTAAAAATTACCGTTAGCTATGAAAATCAAAATTGAGATTTACTATTTCTTTCGAAAAAGGAATTGTTTTGAACTCAACAGTGAAGTTTGTATTTTTAAAACATAACAATATATTGTATATTTTTAGAACATATTATGTCAAAGTTGTACTTGTTTTGTAAGCTGAGCGCGTCACGTGACTCAACTAAATGTGACGAAGAACTTTTGTCGAAAGTCCAAGTGCCAGTTCGAGTTCTGAAGAAATATTTTGTAAAAAATGAACAAAACGCCAAAGAGAACGGTACAGCGATACAAATAAAATAAAATAAAATTGTGTGTATGATAAATTTTCAAAAAAAGTCTATCCTAAACAAAACCTTCCTCCCCTCCTCCCCTCCCTCAGAAAATACTCTCACCAGTTTTAAAAGAAAAAAAAACAGGCTCTTCATTGCATTTTCATTAATTTAGCTCTTAGGAACGTGCTCGCCAATGTGTCTTTGATATCGTTACAGTATTTTTAGTGGCTTGATGCTCATTCGAACTACTTTACTTTACCTTACCGGAATCCTTATATGCAAGACCCTTCCTAATATAACCCCAACCGCCTTTGAAACATTGACAAACAATAAGAAGCCCGCCTCCTCGAAACAGAATCCCACCCAAAAAGGTAGCTTAGGGCTTTCTGAAGCCGGCGGGGCCCCCTTTCCTCATGAAAAATTGCCAAAATTAGCAGAGGGGATAATTATATAAAACGCGTTTTTAATTACATGATGAAATCATGGATTCTTTTCAGACAACTTACGTTGAAGCCTACGGACCCTCTCAAGTTTAAAAACGCGGCTGTCGCAGCAGATTACAAAACGTGCTCAGAATATGGCGTGAAAATTTTACGATATCAAAAAGGGAATGCTGTAGACGCCGCCATTGCTACTGCTCTGTGTGTTGGTGTTGTGAATGCACATTCAGCTGGGATAGGCGGAGGAGGATTTATGATAATTTATGAAAAGAAATCAGGTATGACTGTGTATACTATGACAATTTATGAGATTAATTAACGCATAGAACGAGGACTAAAGTCGACGAAACCGTTCAACTGTTCAACTTTCGTCCGCTCTCAATAAAATGCAAATTCCATTTCGGGAATTGAAAGACCAATCTCGTCCCAAGAGCCAGTGTTACCCTTATCCAGCAAAACGGTTAAACAGAATTGCGAAAAAAATCTTGGAAAATAGCGTTTTTGCTAACTTCTGAGACCCGAGGCATCATTTCAGGCTAAATTTCGGTTTTTAAGTTTTTAAAAGCCTCACTCTGGAAGACAATCCGTCTTGAGCCCATTTCTACACACACCTAACCTAGGGACGCATTAGCAGAGGTTCTAAACTGTGTTTACCAGCCCAAGTTCAGTGGAGAAAAAAATATAAGTCTCTAGTTTTAAATCGGTAAGCTCTGGTAACGTAGTCATATCGTTTAATCCTAACCAGTGCTTTGATGTATTTTTTTAATGCACAGTCATTGATTAACATAAAAACTCAGCATCAGGATTTGACAACGAAAAAGAGGCAAACCCTTGTACTTTATGGAATTTCTTAACACTACCTGTTTTTTACGAGTCTCTTTTGTGGTTTTTCAGGCAAGAGAAGTGTGATTAATTTCAGGGAGGCTGTAGCCGCACGTGAAAATGCTGAGACAGTAGAAGAAATTCAACATATTTTAGCGCAGTTCACAGAAAGAGGTAAGGTGGTTGTGGCAAGGTAGCGAATGAATATGAATTAGCAGCTCTCCAATCAACTGTCCAAACTTTGCTTATCGTTTCAGCGTCGCTGATTTTTTTAATTAGTGCTATTTAGAAGATTTTTGTTAAAGCCCCGGCCAAACGGTAACGCAAGTGGACGCAATAGTCCCAAGTTGAACTTGCGTACAAACTTGCGTTGGGTGGCCAAACGGACTCGCAAGTTTACTAGGAATTCGAAGTGCACGCAAGTTATCAAAGAAGCAATTTCAATGATACTGCACGTGCTGCAATTCAGTACTTGAAGTAAACAAGAAGACTTGCGTTGACTGGCCAAACGGTGAAAAACTTGCGTTGACTTACATGCAAATTTGATCTCGACCAAAGTGAACGCAAGTCATCGCAAGTCATCGCAAGTCAACGCAAGTCAACGCAACTCAACGCAAGTGCACGCAATTCATGGCCAAACGAAGACGCAAGTTTTCAACGTTACGTTTGGTCAGGCCTTAACTACCATGTGTTCAAACATTGACCCAAAGATACAGAAGATGACTGGAAGACTCCCGAAACAATTGTCGAAGATACTCAACGGGTTCGGACAATTTTCGAACTATAGTAAGAAGTGTAAAAAGATCCCTATACTACTGTCTTCCGAATATTGCCGAAGATCGATCATCCTCTTGCTTTATCACATTAGTATACATGTTACCTGTCATACAAAAGTAATTGCATGTTTCCTCGTAAACTAAGTATTAAAATCACTTATGTGTATTCAGAACTGTAGAATTTGCAAACTAGTTTCTAAATATTCCCGAAAACAATCGTAATATCAATGCTTTCTTTTAATAATAATAATAATAATAATAATAATAATAATAATAGTTTATTTCTAGTGCATTGCATTAAAAATCTCAATGACCTTACAAGTAAAAATATTTAAAATTACAATAGGATAAAATACTAAATTCTTAAAATCTAAAGTTCATTAAAAGTACTAAAATTCATAAAAAATACTGAAGTTCATTATAAAATACTAAAATTCATTAAAAAAGAAAATACTAAAGATCATTATTGAATAAAAACGTTTTAAGCTTAGTTTTAAAAGTGTCAAAGCACTTCTCACATCAAGTGGGAGACTGTTCCACAATGTTGGCGCGCAAGATGAAAAAGCGCGCCCACCGTAACAGGACCTATGCAATTACTTGTACAAAAATGACGTGTAACCTTTTCTAACCAATCACAAGCAAGAACAAACAGGCACCGTAATTTTTTCAACCAATCAGAAGTAAAGTCAAATCCAATCGCAGCTTGAATCACGCACATTTTCCCGCGCTAGGCACCGATAAGATGTTTCCCGCGCTTAGCGCTGATTGGATACTTTCCTGCGATGAGCACTGATTGGATGTTTTTCGGCACTAGGCACTGATAAGATGTTTCCCGCGCTTAGCGCTGATTGGATGTTTTTCCGCGCTTAGCGCTGATTGGATTTATTCCTGCCCTTAGCTCTGGTTGTTGTGCGCATTCTGATTGGTTCACCCAGTCATTTTCATTTCAGTGTTGTTTTTGGCAAGTCTCTCTATTGCTCTTTTATATGAAAGTGTGTCGCCTTCACTGACTTGGATAAGCTTTATTTTTATCGCCTTTTTTTAGACCAGAAAACTGGAAATTCAGGTGAAGGAGAATTCTTAGGAGTGCCTGGTGAACTGCGTGGTTTTGAGGTCGCGTGGAAGAAATACGGTCGGCTTCCTTGGAAAGACCTGTTTCAACCTGCTATTGAGATCGCTACTAAAGGATTTCCAGCGAATGCAGCCTTAGAACTAGCAGTATCACTTAATCAGCGAATTATTACTAATGACCCGGGATTGAGGTGAGTGACACAAATGTGCAATAATCTAAAAAGGACTTGGCTGTCTGACTGTCTTTCAGGCTGACTGACTGTGTCTATATAAACTAACTAAACTGAATGATTGGTTGACCGACTGTCTGTCTGTCTGTCTGACTGACTGACAGACTGACTTCTGACTAACTGACTGGCTACCAGACTGACTGACTGACTGACTGACTGACTGACTGCCTGACTTACTAAATAACTGACTGATTGTCTGTCTGTCTGACTGACTGACTGACCGACTGACATACTGACTGACGCACAGCAAGACAGACTGAATGTCTGTCTGTTTTACTGACTAACTGACCACATGACTGTTTGTGGGCTGAAAAATGAAAATCGCTCTAGATCAAGAGTAGTTTACGATCGTAAGCTTCCATAACTACAACTTATTCATCCACATTACTGTCCTTTTCAGCGAGTTGTTCAAACCAAACGGTCGATTTATCAAAAAGGGTGACCCAATAAAGCGAACAAAATATGAAAAAACTCTGAAAACGATTGCTGAACTTGGTGCAGATGAGTTCTATACCGGAGAAATGGCAAAACAGGTATAACTGTGTTAATATTTCATTGATATTGTTTATCTTTAAGGTATATAACTCGCAAATGGCGTGACTCGACTCCTTTAACATGGCGTGACACAAGCATAATCGTAATCTTTATACATGACGTAACGTGACACTAGCGTGACCTAAGACTTATTAAGCGTTCCTATTGTCCACAGGTTATCAAAGATTTTAAATCAATTCATTCCAAGATAACCCTGAAGGACTTGAGAGATTACAAAGCCATTGAAGTTGAACCATTGGAGGCACCCCTCCCTAAGATGAAAGGATACAAAATTCTGACTTCCCCACCCCCGGCAGGGGGTGCAGCTTTGATAAACATCTTAAACATTCTAAATGGTAAGTTAATGTTATTCTTTAGCCCACCTTGTAACATATTAATACATGAATGGTTCGGAACAATGGAGATATGATACTAAAATCGTGCTTTGTGCTATACAGCGAAATCGTAATTTTCTGTTATCAACTCTGTTTGCGTGTACAGGGTTCAATTTCAGTGCAGCCGACATGAAGGATCGACCTATTCTGACGTATCACCGCATGATAGAAGCATTCAACTTTGTAGCTGCTAAAGAGACATACCTTACAGATCCTAGGTTCAGTGACAAAACTAATGAGGTAAGAAGAACTTGTAAGAAAAACAGGTTATGCCTGTTTTAATAGTTCGGTCGCTTGGCAGACCAGCGTTTGTCCCCAGTTTCTGGAACTGGGGACAAACTGAATATAGCTCTGAGACCCCCACTGGATAGGATATTAGCTTATTGCAGATCAGCCCAGGAATGTTTGTTAGATTGCTTTAACAATTCCCCCGTGCCTACTCTCACTCCGGGGTGGAGGGAGGCACTGTCTTACAGTCAAACCGGACGCTCTTTTCCGCGCAACTTTGCAGCGCAATTTTTCAATCCATGTAATGATTTGCAGTTTGCTCGGACAACTTGCAAATTCAATCCAGTTTTGTTCAAGCAAGTTGACACTAAAGCTCTAGCTGAGTTTTGACAAGTTTTGATTTCGTCTTAACAAGATCTGATTTTTCTTTTACGCGTTGGAACTGAAATAATGCCACTCTTGAGCAAAGCGAATAAAACTAAAGTAATTGCCCTATGCTCGACAGTTTATCAATAGTCTGCGAGAAAGTAGCGATAGATTGAGTTCACACCGCTAAACTTGGAACATAAGAACGCAAAAACGTGAATCTTACACGCACTAGGGGCGTCTAGGACATCAGTTGGATTTCTTTACACTTTGCTTATACAGTAGAACCCCGGTAACTCGAACTCGGATAACTCGAACAACCCCGCTAACTCGAACTAACTTCCATTTCCCTTGGATTTGAACTCACTTTTCCGTCACTTTTACTTGGTTAACTCGAAAACCCCGCAAACTCGAACTAAATTTCGTTTCCCTTGATCAAAATTTGGGTTAAATTTACCCCGATAACTCGAATTCCGGTTCTTGCAACTCGCCACGGTTACCCATTGATTAGAAAAACGAACAGATCACGTATTTGACAGCCTTTTTTCACTCTTATCATAAGAATTTATGATCGTGTTAGAGTTTCTGGCGAGATAAGTTTAGTTTGCACTGTACTGTATACTGTATACTGAAGTGCTTAAAAATCAGTAAACTATCAATTATTAACTTGGCAAATTAAATATTCAATCGACCCCGATAACTCGAAACCCCGCTAACTCGAACTGTTTTTCGTTTCCCTTCAGAGTTCGAGTTACCGGGGTTCTACTGTATGTAACGATTGTGTTGTAGTAAGCACGCTCACGTATTGCGGACCTATTTTTATTTCGAGGAGGTTGTTAAGGAAATGTTGGATCCTGAGAAAGGCGAGGAGCTGCGCAAGTTAATAGACGGCAAAACTCACCCTGCTGACTATTATGGCCCCATAAATTATCATATTGACGTCACAGATGGTACAATTCACTTGTCTGTGCTTGATGAAGAAGGGAATGCTGCTGCCATAACAACATCAATAAACAAATAGTAAGTAAAAGGATATATTACTGCTCTTTGGCTTTCATTTAAATGGTCCACAGACTTAGATAGAGCCACCTTGCACAGCATCATAAACAGTACCACATGAAAGTACTGCTCAATAGCTTTCATTTGAATGGTTACACACTAGGATTTCATCCACAAAGTGAAAAGTTAAAACCACCTTGTACAGCATAATAAACAGTACCACATGGAAGTACTGCTCAATAGCTTTTATTGTAAAGGTCAAACACTAAGGCTCCGCCAACACACTTGCAAGCTAATTCGATTTTAATTTACTCAAGGTCTGGCTTAGGGAGTAAAAGGATAAACCTTAAAAAGTTACCGTAGAATGAAAAACTGCTTTTAGAATTTGTGTCAAGAAAACCCGTTTGCTTTGTTTCCCAGTTTTGGTGCTAAATTTCGCAGCAAAGAGCTGGGGATAATTTATAACGACCAACTCTTGGACGCTGTGAACATGTGGGTAACAGAATATCATTTGGAGCCTGATTCTTTCAAGCCTCACAAGCGACCCTTATCAATGGCGTCACCTTCTATCATCTTAGATGATACTGGGAATGTTAAAATGGTTTTTGGAGCCGCAGGAGGAAAATACATCGCGACTACTTTGGCACAGGTAAATAAGTATTTCATATTTATTCTGATCACAGGTGAAAAAGAAGCAAAACACGCAATAAATGCGCAAACGTGCCGCAAAATACAGAGTTTGTGTGGGAATTTCAGGGATTTCGATGTCAAATAACTTTCATAAAACTGACTGATATCTGCGTAACTTATGAATCGTAACTTAAGATGTAGGCAAATGATTTACTGACGAAATTTGAGGGAATTGGCTTGGCTGGGAAAACTGCAATCGCGTTCTTAGTTTAATTTCCATACATTTGTCTATCAATCTTCCCGTAGAGAACGGCGCCAGTTTGCAGAGAAATGTATGGCAAACTTTGCCTTATTTGCAAATTGGCGGATTTTACGGTGAAAAAATCCATTTCCTCAGTAATAGTTTGCGGTATGCACTGTTCTTATAGGCAACTCTTAGTCAAACTTTTGATATTTTTCATAATTTATATTATCTGTCTTTATATATTCCTCAGGTATTGATGAACTATTTCTGGTTTGGAGACAGTCTAAAGGATGCTGTTTCGAAACCTCGTCTTCATAGTCAACTGTTTCCCAACTATGTCTTAGTTGAACCAAACTTTCCAAAGAAATACATAAAGGGACTGAAAAAATTTGGACATAAGCACATCACAAATGATACTATGCTATTTACAGGTGAATATGAACTTAACTTCTTTCTGTTTCGTCTTCCGATGAGTTGTTTACATTGACGGAAAAATTCCTTCCCTTACTTTAAGAGAAACTTTAGTAGCGATTGTTAGACAAATCCGATCAAAAACAACTCGGCAAAATCTTGAAGAAAGGGAGTTGCTAATGACGAAGTTTATTGAGTGTTTTAAGTATGAACTGAAGAGACTAAGATCAACACAAAGTATGGACTGAAGTCCGTAAGATACTGGAAATCAACGAACGCCTGGAATCAACTGCCAGACCGAGTGAGAACAATCGAAAAAATTAAGGCCTTTCGCAATGCTGTGCGCAGCTAGTTAGTCTCTTTTTATCATTTTAATACCTATTCATTTAATTAATTTTTCTTTCTGTATATATTTTGTGATTTATTTTCTCGACATGTTAACATATGTTTTGCTAGGGGTCTAATCAGTCCCCGTCAGCTCCGAGGGTAAATAAAATTGATTGATTGATTGATTGATTGATTGATTGATTGATTGAATGTCTGAAGAGTATGCATCCCTGCATTTCCAAATGGGAGTCAGTTTTCGTTTAAAAGTATTTCAGCATTTCAAGTAAATGCGCCTGCTTTTTTGCTTATTTTATCAAGGATTTCGAAACAGTTTGTTCTCTCCGCAAATGTATACCTTATTGTAGCCGAAAAACAACTGTGAAAACAGTCAAAAGCGACTACTTCATATAACGTTACCCCCAAAATCTAGACGTGGATTAAAGTCGTAAAACGATTTCGTTTTTGTACGGAACTTTCGGTTCCTCAAGTGAAAGACCTCGCATTCGATTCAAGTAAACGTCTTTTTACAAAGCCAAACAAGAGGCGGATACTCTTTTCATAACATATGAAGGTGGCACTGACTTTGCTGTATTTTTTCTTTTCTGTTTAGCAACACCGAAGCAAATGATTGGTGTGGTCCAGCTTGTTGTACGCGAAAACGGAGAGATACTGGCACTAGCAGATCATCGTAAGGGAGGCATTGTGGCAGGTTACCGCTGACCAAATACCTTTTGGTAAGGCGTTATTCATTTTAACCAAGCTAAGCAATAACAGAAAATAAATTAAGCTTCTGCTGATGTTTCACTTGGCCACAACATGTAAACAACTAACTTGTTAACTAACTTACGATCAGATCCTTTATTAGGTGTGATCATTTGAATCAGTCTGTTTCACGTAAACTCTGTCCCACAAGCTTCCGGGGGGGGGGGGGTACTCAAAAAAGTTTTATACGGGGAGGCTCCGCCCCAAGTTCTAACCCCTTACCCTTTTATATACCATTTTTGACAGATTTTGTACCCCTTTCGTATACCTTTAACTGAAAAATGGTACCCCTTTCATATACCTAAGAGACATGGCGTGGACTTAAAATAGAACGTTTTCTTGTCATTTTTATGTAGCGCTTAATAAATTAAAATAATACAGCCATAAATTGCGCCTGTTCGAAATATTTTAATTAAAGACCCTTTTAAATAGCCAAATGACATATTTCCATACCCTTTCATATACTTAAACTCGCGAAATCCCTACCCTTTTATATACCTGAAACCTGAAAAAGGTACCCCTTTCGGGCGGAGCCTCCCCGTATAGGCCATTATAGGGAGTACCCCGCCGGGACAAGCTTAAAGCTTTATAAAGAACAAACCAAGTATAAATAAATCTGCTTTACATGATGTAGGTGCGCGACAGATCGAGGCCACAGAAAATTTAGTGGAAAACTGTAGAATAAATCAATGAATTCATTTAGCTGTTACCTTTAAATGTAATTCTCTGATGCGAAATGTCAATGCCCTTTTTCTGTTGAATGTATTGGTTTATTGTTTATTCGAAGTTGGCATAATTTAACTTAATCTTTAACTCAATCAACAGATTCCTTTTCCACGGAAATGGGCACGTGAAAGAGAGAAGTTCAAGAAAACATAATAACCACAAATTAGACTTAAAATTTTATTTGTTTGAATTCAAGTCCATTAAATGTACCAAATTCGCGTTTTGTATGTGCAGCTTGCATTCATTGCTACCCTCAAGAGGTACCAAATCATTTTGACAAGTCATTCCTGTCGTATTGACACGTGCGCTACCAAGCAATTTTAACACCTTAAAGATGAATTCCAGTCCGTACTGCGCAATCTCGGCTGCAATGTTTATGTGAGCCCACACGAAGGAATGTTTACAAGCAAAACTAAAAATTCCGCGACAAACTTACCTTTTCTTCATAATTAACGCCAGATATCCTTGCAGAACAAATAATAACGAGTAGAAGAACCTTGACGCTATTTTAAACCGACGTTTCAGCTCATCGGAAATTCTTGAACGAAACGAACTGTAATGGCGGACTAAAAAACTTCATGTATGCTGTCACCGAAGTGTAACGTTTCAACGAATTCAAAACAAAAACGAAAACAAACCCCGAGTCTGCGCAGTACGGACTGGAAATCAGCTTTAAAGGTACGGTATTCACCTCTGTCACTTTCGTACGCCGGGGAATCCCCCACCTGTAGTGGAAGCAATATCTAGCTAGACAAGAGAGGACCAGAGAGATGCCCAAGCTACAACACTAAGCCGTAGTATAAGGACCTCGACAGACTAGACATTTTGTGGTCGACAACTATTTGTTATCGACAATTGAATTTTATCGTCAACTAAAAAACGTGATGTGTGTGGTGAGTTGTCGACAACTAAACGCTAAATTTTTAGTTGTCGACAGCTAGGCAGTTTCCATTTTCAAAAAGGGAAACTGCTTAGTTGTCGATTGACAACTATTAGTTTCCGAGAACTAAGTTTTGAGGTTTTGGACCGTTTTGCCCGTGTGTGGGAATATTGGCCTCAGTTGTCGACAACTATCGTAACTGCGTTGTCAGTGGTCAGTGGTTTGAGTATGCGTAGTGAAGTTAGTTCCCAAGCTCTCGCTGGCCTGACATGGTTATCGACAACTTACACTCCAATGTGTGGAATGCTTGCATCGCACAAAATCAGTAATCGACAACATTTAGTTTTTGATAACAAATAGCTATAGTTGTCAATATAATACATTCAATTTGTCAATACAATTTGTCGATAACAAAATAGCTAGTCTGTGGAGGCCCTACGTCCCGGGGGGGGGGGGGGGTACTCCCATAAATTTCGGAAAGGGGTGTGCCGCCAAGGTTCTTAAACCCTGACCCTATTTAAGGATAAAGAAAGTGAAAATTGATACCCTTTTTAAGGCCCAAAACCAAAAAATTACACCCTATTCAAGGGGAGGAGAAGCGTTCCGTGACGACCCAAATAACGGCTAACCGCGCACGGCAAGACACAAATCTTTATAAAATCGCTTTACTAATACCTGAACAGAAAATTCAGTTTTAAAAATTTAATAGAATAGAATAGAATTTAATACAATAGAATTTAGGTACCCTATCTAAGGATCACACCGGGAACACATTGCCAAAACGAGCAAGAATGATACCCTATTTAAGGACCGAGAACCTAAAAAACCATACCCTATCGGGCGGCATATACCTATATAGGCCACATATGGGAGTAACCCCCCCCCCCCCCCGGGCCCTACGTTTTCTCATGATTACCTCTCGCCGGATGACAAGGAACAAGGAAACTAGTACTAAACTTTGTGAAAGTTTTTCTTGCTTTCCATAGATCGGATGTTAAGAACTGAAAGAAGTGTGTTCCATACCTATTTGTTTGTCAGTAGCGTTGTATTCAATAAAGGCTTGCTTGTTTACAGACATTGTGTTCATTGATGTCACTGGTTATAATAACTGAAAATTTCTTGACATTTTTACATAGATATTGAGGTACCATATGCTTTGGATTTCCATCGACCCAGCAGTTGATGGGGGGGGGGGGGGGTGGGGAGGTACTCAAGAAAGAATAGAAGATGAAGAACGAATGAAGCTACCTGTAGGACATACACAAACTTTCAGATTACCACAACTTTTTCAAAGCTTCCTAAATACCCCATATATCAAACGTCTTAAAAACTGTCATTCTTAAACTAAAATCTTTACAAATACCCCTTTTAAGCACCCTGCTACGGCACTTTCTCGTCTCCAACCCCCGAAAAATATAACAACGAATATTTACGTCTTCTAACCCCCCCCCCCCCCAACCCCCGTCCACGTCCCCCTCCCGCACTTACCCTCACAGAGGTGGCACAAGGTCGCATTCAAAAGCGGCGCTACATGACCAAAAATAATCTGTTCTTAAAACTGTGCGCTGACTTACTGACGATTGTCAAGAATATTAATTATTTACTAAGTAACAGTAAAAGAATAAGATATGAACCTAAATCACAATGACGAAAACAGTTGAATATTTTTGGTTAGAGGCCAACATAATGCCTCTTTGAAAGTTTAAGCTGTGAAAAAAAAACGAACTAAGTTATTGTTTAGTTAAGTTTAGTTTAATTTTAATTTATTCTTAAGTTGAGATTTTTCTAGATTTTTTATGCGCTTTTAAAGAAACAGGCATTCTAGTTTTCAGCTTTTGGATAAGCGGATTTCCAAATGTCCGAGTCTAAACTTTTCATTGGTAAAGATGGTGGAGGTAGCTGGAAGAAACGTTTTCTTAAATACACCTTGGCATTTCTGACCGTGTTCTGTGGTATAGGAGGAGCGATGTATATCACTGGAGCAGGAAAACATTTTAAAAATGCTCTACAACGCCTAGTCAAAGCGGCTGACATGCAAACGTCAAGGTAGGCGAAACCGACTTTTATAGTTATAATTGTTATTTTTGAGTTGATAAGCAAACGTTGCATTGATATTTCATGTGTTAAACTGTTTGCCGACACTTGTGTACTAATATAAGGGGTTTGGGGGAATTTAGCCCTGGAGCAAAGTACGAGGTCAGAGATTGTTTATGTAGTTTTATGTCAACAGTCGGAGCACAGAATCAACAAGTAACACGATGTTATTGTCAGCTTCACATTAACGTACTCGCTTCCAGGCAAAACTCAGAGCTATCCGAACATAATCTCTACGCCGAGTTGAAGCAAATAATATGGATTGCATTATAAGTAAACACAAGCTATTTGCAAATAGAAGCTAACTGAATCATTACAGCTATTTTTTTTAGTGAGAAAGGCTTTGTTCTAACGGCAGGTTCTTAACCCCTTTACGGCTAACGTTACCATCCGCTTAATTAGTAATAACGATATTTCAGAGTCCTTCGCCGAATTCTGCTTTTTGCTGGAAAAGGTCAAAAAGTAACACACAAGAAATGTTATTAGTTTTGTAATTTTGTTATAGTTTTGGCTTGATTTGTCGTATTGGAAATTGCATTGTGTTAGAGAGACAAGACTTGACACCAGTAAACCATGACGGTAAATGATTTGGATTTTTTTTCAAAGCAGTACTTGATATTCACAAAAATACTCGTAAAGCAGATAGAATAAATTCCCTTCTCGTTCCAAGGTTGAAGTATTAACGCTTTTTACGTATTTTCGTCTATTTCTTTTATGTTGTAGTAAGAATTGAAACCGCACAATATTCCCTGGTGGGCAGTTTTTTTTTATTTCTGTCACCCGCAATAAAAATGTTTTAAAAATTACGACTAGAAAACAGTGGCTTTTCCTTAATGACCTTAATGAATCAAGAAATGTTCTTAAACACTGAAATCAGCGCAAAAACTTTTTGCTTGCTTTTTAGGTGCAAAATCAAAACCAATCATTTTCGCTTTCGCACGAAATTTCCCCAGGTTAAATGGTTTCCCGCGCTTGCTTTTTCTCGCACTAAGTCCAGTCCAAGCAACAAGTCGAGATATTAACTGAATGTGTGACCTTCTACAAAAATTTGTATACATCTTAAGTAAATGTTCTCAATCCAGAAGACATCTCTTTTTTTTTTCTCGCAAGAAAACGATACAGTTCTCACAGAAGATGAACAGAAAACCTGCGAAGGATATCTAACAGAAAAAGAATGCCTAGAGGCCCTTCGAAGTATGGAACCGAACAAGACTCCGGGAAGCGACGGATTGCCAGCTGAATTTTATAAAGTTTTTTGGAAAGAAATATCTACTACCCTCATCAGAGCACTTAACTATTCATACGAATCTGGACAGCTATCAACAACCCAAAGAAGGGGTATTATCAAACTGATTCCTAAGAAAGATGCAGAGCCTTTTTTTATTAAAAATTGGAGACCCTTAACACTTCTTAACTGTGATTACAAAATAGCAGCAAAATCAATCGCGAACCGCATTAAAATTGTGCTCCCAGATCTTATCAACAATGACCAGACGAGCTTTATTAAAGGTAGATTTATTGGAGAAAACATTCGGCTTATCGACAGCGTTGTTGGTTTTGCAAAAGAGAGAAATATACCGGGATTACTTCTATTTTTAGATTTCGAAAAAGCCTTTGATACTATAGAATGGCCTTTCATTAGGAAAACTCTTCGATATTTCGGATTTGGCGATGGCGTCATTAACTGGATGAATATCTTTTACGGTAATGTGGAAAGCTGCGTTTTAAACAACGGATGGGCGAGCAACTTATTTGAAATTCAAAGAGGAGTAAGACAGGGATGCCCTCTCTCACCCTATCTTTTCGTACTGTCCGTTGAAGTACTAGCTAAAGCAATCAGAGAAAACAAAAATATCAAAGGTATCCTTGTCAACCAAAATGAAATCAAATTAAGTCAGTTTGCAGATGACACGACACTAATATTGGACGGATCAAAGAGCTCTTTGGAAGCCTCTCTTAAAGTACTCGATAAATTTGGAGCCGTCTCTGGTCTCAGACTTAATGATAAGAAAACGGAAGCCCTTTGGATCGGGTCTAACACTGGCAAGGACCATATAATACTTCCAGAAAGGAGTTTCAAATGGCCAAAATATAAAGTTAAATCCTTAGGTGTATGGATTTCAGTTGATCCTGAAGCAACCATAATGCTAAATTATAAAGAACGATTAGCTAAAGTTCGGAATGTCCTTGACTGCTGGAAATACCGCAGACTTACACTAATTGGCAAAATAACAGTATTGAAAAGTCTAGCGACCTCCCAACTTGTCTATGTACTATCTCCGCTATGTACAGATGTGAATGCAATCAAAGAAGCGAACAAACTTTTCTATACATTTTTATGGAATGGAAAAGGTGACAAAATCAAACGAGATGTAATGATTAACGACTATCCTCACGGGGGTCTTAAAATGATAGATATTCGTCTTTCAGTAAGTCGCTAAAAGTAACTTGGATTAAGAAATATCTTGACACTGAAAACCAAGGAAAATGGAAACTTTTCTTTGACTTAGAACTAGGAACATTTGGAGGAAAAATAGCCCTTACAGGGAACCTCGAAAAGAAAGATACAACCAGCACTGCAAAAGCTTCAAATAGTCAGTTTATAAAAGAAGTTTTGACCCCTGGTTTTGACAATCTGGTCAGAAGCAAATTTTGAAGACAATATAATTTCTGAGAAACAATTTCTTGATCAATCGTTATGGTATAACTCGCTAATTAGAATTGATAACCGCCCTATTTTCTACAAAGAATGGTTTAACAAGGGCATTAAAAAAGTGAAACATTTGAAAGATGACTTAAACAACTTCCTGTCTTTAAATGAACTAAGAACTAAATACAATATCAATGCGTGCCCTTTAAGATATTACGGCCTGGTATCTACAATCAAGTCTACTTGGAACACGCACAAATGTAATTTTGTAAACAATAGCCCCGAGTACGAAAACTTCTCTACTAAGTGCAACCCGACTTGCATATTCTCAAAACTCGTTGCCAAAAAATCAACTGCTCCAACCCAAAGCCAGCAGAAATGGATGAATGATTGTAACATCACAAATGCTGAAGATTTTAAATGGCAAAAGACGTACCAGCTAGCTTCGAAGTGCACAAAAAGCACCAGACTGAAAGAGTTTCAATTTAAATTTTTGCACCGAAGAATATCAACAAACGATTTCTTGTATAAAATAGGAATTAAAGATGACTCTAAGTGCTCCTTCTGCCGTGAGGTGCCAGAAACATTAATTCATCTTTTCTGGAAATGCCCCAAAACGGAATCCTTCTGGGCCGATGTGACATCAAGGATGACGCAGTGCAAAATTAATCCAAATAACAACTCATTGGAGTGTACTGTTGCTATGGGTTTAACACCAGATTCATCTCAATACTACAATCAAATCAATTTCTGTTGCCTGCTTGCCAGACACTTTATTTGGCTTTGCCATACAAAAGAAACTACCCCCCACATGGATGGTTTTCGGCGATATCTTAAACTTGCATATGAAACAGAACAGATAACAAAAACCACTACTCCGAAGAAATGGGAACTTTTGAAAAATTTCATTTAAAAAGGTCAAATAACCAAAGAAAACCCTTGTATCTCCTGACATTCCACTTTCTACCCCCACTTGCCTTGGCAATGCCACCAACAGCCCTGCATTTTTAATTTCTGCCACCATATTGATTTCGTCCTCTTTTTCCTGCCCCTTTATCGTTCTTGTGCTTATTATTTTCCTATGGTTAATTAGTGTAGAGATTTGTAATACATCGTTTCGTTTTGTTTCCTTACTTTATTACATTGTAATTTTTTTCTTCAAAAAAAAAAAAAAAAAAAAAAAAAAAAAAAAGTCCAGATAGCGGGTTTTAATTGCTTTGACTTCTCACTGGCATTGTAATTTCTTTAGTTTTATATGCAGTTTTAAGCCCAGTGACTGAAAACTACTCTTAGACATGTACTCAAAATATACCGTAATATTCTGAAACTAAGCCCTATGCTTATATTTGTTCAACGTCTCTTTCAGGTGGGCCTATTTTCAGGGAGGGCTTATACTGACGGGAAGGGGTGGGGGGGGGGGGTGGGGGTCAGTTATTCTGGATGAAAATTTGCGTTTCATAAATCTTACGTTTTCTATCTGGACGGGATACTTGGTAAAACTCTCTATAAAACATACCGATATGAAACCAAGTGAAAATAAAACAAGTCATACAGCCGTGAAACAAACATTTATACAGATCTCTGAGCATTCTCCAACAACTTTAGTAGCGGCTTTAACTAGATACCGTAGAATTCCGGTTATAAGCCCTGGGCTTATACAACTTCGTAAGGGGTTTTGGGTGGGCTTATAAGCGGAAGGGCTTATATCCGGGAGGGCTTATAAGCGGAATGAAAAAAACGTTTCACGGGAGTGTCACGAGAGTATTGACTGAAATACGTTTTTAAGTTAAAAACGCATAATAAAGCAACATTTAGCCCTGTTCAGTACTTTCATCCGGTAGAGGGGGGCTTATATCCGGGGGGGGGCTTATAATCGGATGTATTTTTTTGTTTCCAGGTAGATTGGCCTATAACCGGGGGGGCTTATAACCGGAATTTTACGGTATACGCGGGAGGGCTTATCCTCCCGTGAAGAATTTTTGCTTCTGTGATTTGGGGGGTTTATTCAGTTTTCTGGGGTGAAGTTATTTTCGGAATTTTACGGTATCCTGCGGGGTCTTTCATCCTAAGGAATGTACAAAATAGCTGGCATTGAAAGATTTAAAATGTAGCTAATTACATTTAACTCAGAATAAATGTACACAATTTCTTTTAGGTTCTTACCAAAGTCCTCAACGCCTCTTCAGTTCAAAAACGCGGCTGTTGCAGCAGATTACAAAACGTGTTCAGAATATGGCGTTAAAATTTTACGAGATCAAAAAGGGAACGCTGTGGACGCCGCCATTGCTACTGCTCTGTGTGTTGGTGTTGTGAATGCACATTCAGCTGGGATAGGCGGAGGAGGATTTATGATAATTCATGACAAGAAAAAAGGTATTATTTTTACTCACAATTGAATTATAACTATCATATTATTCTGTATATTCGGCTTCCAAGGAAAATATGTAAAAATATGTATTAAATTGGCGATTTCGGTATTTTTGAAAGTCACGGGGTTAAGGGTGGGGGAGGGGAGTTCGGAAGTCTTGCTCCAACAGGTATTTTTTGCGGGTTTATTTGTCAGGTAATATTTATCAGCAGTTTTCAATTGAGTGTCGTAAAACCAACAATCACAAAGAACTCAGACAATACAGTAAACCAATCAAAATTCGAAGCAAATACATGTAGCCGGCACGAAGCGCGGGAATACGTGCGCGAGCGAGTCACGATTGGTTTTGGTTTTAAGCCTGGTTTTCACTAGGGGGCGGCGCAAGCACAAGCGCGATCTCGCCAGAAGGACAAATTTCGATGTTTGTTCTTGTGCTTGCCGCAATCAAAATGCAATGCGCTTGTGCTTTTGCTTGAGTCGAAGCCGTTTTCACGGAAAAATAAGAGCTTTTGTCTTTGCGCTTGTGCTTGCGTCGCTAGTGAAAACCAGGCTTTACTTCTGATTGGCTAAGAAAGTGGCGCGAGAGTGTTAAACCAACCACTAAGCGTAGTAATGCAAAACTAATGCAAACGCAAATTACTTTCGACACTTAAGTAAAAACAGCTCTATGAGTTTAGATGGCTATCGGACTGACGGGCCGAAGTGTATGGCATTCGAGCCGTTCTGGTCTGAAATAGGGAATATGTTGTTTGTGTACTCTGGTCAGCAATTGGGTATAACGTTTAGAATGAAACTATTTTATAATGTTATCATTCATTCCTCGACCAGCGCTCGATTTTGGATCGCTCGATTATGATAGCCGCAAATGTTATGAATTTCAATTTTGTCCTGCAGGCAGAACAACGGCAATCAACTTCAGAGAAATAGCTGCTGAGCTTGAACACGCTGAAACGATGCAAGAATTTCAGCATCTTATCCAACGTTGGATAGAAAGAGGTACAGTACATGTTTCATGTACCATACGTAGGTCGACCTATGTTAATAAAAGAAAAATGTTTTAAATTTATGTAGAGATGTAAAAGAGAAATCTTGTTAAAATAAATCATATCACATCAGAACAGAATAAGATGTTACTTTTGGAATAAGTGTCATCTATTTATTTTGGTTCGATTTGGTACATCGTGTTGCATCCGTTTTTCCATTCTTTCTTAAAACGGTTTTCATTTGAGTGTGGTAAAACCAAAACCAAAGTTATTATATTTTGGTCAATCACAAAGGACACAGACAATCCAGTGAACCAATCAAAACTCTAAGCAAGTACATGACGCAGGCGCATAGCGCGGGAAAACGTGTGTTTGGTAATATACTTCTGATTGGATAAAAAAGTAGCACGAGTTTCTTTTAACCAATCACAAAGCATAGTAATGCAAAAACAAAGTAAATGTGAATAACTTTCTACACTCAAGTAAAAACCGCCCTAAAACAGTTAGACTACAACAAATTGTACCGATTGGATTATAAATGACAGAAAATTAGAACAAACTTAAGCTTCTAGAAATAACAAAATATTACATGAATTTTCTCTTTCTCAGACAGTCGAACAAAAGTCTCGGGAGAAGGAGAGTTTATCGGAGTGCCTGGAGAACTGCGTGGTTTTGAGGTCGCGTGGAAGAAATATGGCCGGCTACCCTGGAAGGACCTGTTTGAACCTGCTATTGAGATCGCTACTAAAGGATTTCCAGCGAATCATGCTTTAGTTGCGGCTGTACGGGAAAATGGTGCTAATATTACACATGACGCAGGATTAAGGCAAGGAAAGCAGACTTTAATACGTATAGATAATTTCGATTCATAGGGCCGACATGCAAACGTTTTCCGAGTCACGTAGCGTCAAGGACAATGAGTCTGGTATATTTTAGGGCTCAAGAAAAGCTTGAGCCACACCCAGATTGGTCTCTTTTAGGGGTTCTTTTCAAAATTTCCGACGAGCATACCCGTCCGTTTCATATAGGAGTCCCCCAGGGAATGGGTCCTTTGCAGCTAATGGTAGGCTTGTACCGAAAGTGCTCGTAAAAAAAGCATTAAATGCTAAAAGAAGTGCTCGTTTTTTTGCCAAAAAAGTGCTAAAATAATGCTAATTTTTTAAAAAAGTGCTCGTGGGTTACATAATAATGCTCACTTTTTTCCGATTTTTTTAAACATAGAATATTACATTTTTCAGATTTTCAGTTAGATTTTTCAACAATAAAATATAACGATCAATGTTTGATGTCAGAGTACGCTCTCGAGCTATCTCTGCCTTGGCTGGCTGACTTCCATTGTTCCTTGATGACAACTTGGATGACGTCGTCTTGGAAGGAGTGTGATGGACTGGGTTTCTAGAAGGCAATCACTGACGTATCAAACCGATCAAACCTATTCCTCAGGCCTCCTCGGCTCCTTTGACTACGAGGGCATAATGCATCTTTGGACGCCATAAACAGGCGCGTAGCTGAGGTTTTTGGAAGGGTGTTCGTATTGACAGGAATATTTATTAGGGGGTTATTAAATGCGAGCGCCGAAGGCGCGAGCCTCTAGGGAGGTGTGGGAGCATGTGCCCCAGAATATTTTGAAATCTAGAGGCTGCGAGACTGCGACGTTTCCCATTCCCCCACTATTTGCTAAAAGCTGAAAATCAACAGTTTGTGTTTTCAGTCCTCCATTATTTACCTCCAAAGGGGGTTCGTTCGAACCCCTCGAACCCCCCCTCCTACGCGCCTGATAAATGAAGTCAGATTGTGCTTTTTAACACAAAATTATACAAATAATCAGTCGAAAATCCAAAATAATGCTAGCAGTGCTTTTTTGGATAAAATGTAAAAAAAAAATGCTCGCGAAGCCAAATAATGCCAAAAAAATGCTAGCACTTTCGGTACAAGCCTAGCTAATGGTCACATGGTACAACATAACACCTTGCTGGAGTACAAGCTACGCACTGGGACTGATCCAAAACAAAGCGACTTCAACCAGTCATGCTTGACTTTAATATAATAAGATACTGCAATATCACAGCGACAAACCGATGAGTGGTGCCGGATCTATTGAAGACCTGGATCAGTAACTTAGTTAAAACGGAAAATATAGACGGCAAACTGATCCTGACGGCTAAAGCGGTCAAAAATAAACAAAGCACATCCTCTGGGAATTAACAGACGTGACGAAACACGTCATTGACACTTGTTAGAACCAATCATTGTTTAGTATTTTATTTTAAATTTTTCTATTTGTAACGATCCTTTTATTTTTCTCATCATTTTTTTTCTCCGCCCAGCCCCTGAGGAAGGTTTGTTTTGCAAACCGAAATATAGGGCAAAGTTTTTTTCTATATATTCTAGTTTTTTTCTTTTTATCCACTTTGTTTATTTTTGACCGCTTTAGCCGTCAGGATCAGTTTGCCGTCTATATTTTCTGCTTGACTTTACTTTGTTTTGAATGTCCCAGAGCGGAGCTTGCCCGCCAGCATGGCCGATTTTTAGTCCAGTCAACTTAGTATTACACCCGAAACAAATTGTAACAAAAACAAAAGATGCATTTCTGGACTCCAAATGTATTGAACAATATGATACTAAAAGTCACCGTAAATCGAAGCATTGGAACCCTGTATTTTTTATGATTATCCAACCACAGGTGAAATTCCCAGAATTCCTGCTAAGTAATATGGCGGTAAGAAATCCAACGAAGTTCAAGGGTCTATAATTCCACGGTGACTTTTAATATGTTATTCCCCAATATATTTGGAGTCAAATAAGTCATGTTTTGTTTTTGTTGCAATTTGTTTTGGGTTTGACAACGAAACGGCTTAGTTTGACTGGACTATTTGTACCACGTGACCGTAAACTGCAAAGGTAAAGCTTGCGGTCGAGCCAAGTTGCTCATCAGGCCGGAGCTTGTCTCAGTTCCTGTAGTTTTAAGCGTCGGAGTATTTATACTCCTCTCCCCCTCCCTGGATGGGATACTCCGAGTCGCCTCATGTTATGGAGATCGTGGAATGTTAATGCTAGTTTCCTTTTACAGCCAGACTTTCAAGCCAAACGGTCGATTTATTAAAGAAGGTGACGTCGTAAAGCGAACCAAATATGGAAGAACTTTAAAAAAGATAGCCGAGTCTGGATCTGCTGATATCTTCTACACTGGAGAAATGGCCAAACAGGTAATGTAATGAACCAGGGGGGGGGGGGGAAAAAGAGGGGGGGGGGTGGGGAGGGAAAAAAAAAAAACTCCTCCCCAAAAATTAAAAAACAAAAATCTCCGCCCCCCTTTTTTTTTTAAAAAATTTTCCCAAACCCAAAAAAAACAAAAAACCAAAAAAACCCCCCCCCCCCCCCCCCCCCCCCCCGCCCCCCCCGAAATGATTCTTAAGCCTGCCAAATACATTCTAACTGGCTATAAGAAGAAAGGTTTGCATTGCATATCGTTTTGTCGATTTACTTTTTTAAAACGACATTATTTAGAAGAAAACTGGTTTACATTACCTAAAGTTAAACTTTTTGTGGTTTTTTCCATCTTTAGGAAAGTTGCTTAAAACTACATGTGTTGCTATGAGTTAAGTTAGCGAAGAATCTGACACTAGCTCGATGACACCTCTTTAAAATATCGTGACATGGGACTTGCATGACTTCACCCAACTGAACGTTTCCATTTTCCACAGGTTGTCAAAGATGTTAGATCCGTTGGTTCTAAGATTTCCCTGAAAGACTTGAAAGAGTACAAAGCCACTGAAGTCAAGCCATTGGAGACTGTCCTCCCTGGGGTGAAAGGATACAAAATTCTGACTGCCCCACCCCCTGCAGGGGGTGCGGCTTTAATAAACATCTTGAACATTCTAAAGGGTAAGGGTTATCAATACCTTTAGAGTTAAAAAAGTGGAGAAAAGAAAAAAATAAATTGTAAGAATTAAACTTAATAATGTAAAGAGAAAATTACATATTCATCACTCTGCAAAATAAAGACATAGTGATGGTCTTAATTGTGGGAAAAATTGTTGTATAATTTAAGCAAGATAAGGCAACTTTTTCTTTGTCTGTACAGGATTCAATTTCAGTGTGAATGACATGAAGGAGCAACCTGTCCTAACGTATCACCGCATGATCGAAGCATTTAACTTTGTAGCTGCTAAACAGACCTTCCTTACGGATCCTGACGTCAATGACAAAGTTAAGCAAGTAAGACTGAACGGAGGAGGGAGGGGATGGGCGTGACAACTCTTGTCTTTTGAATAAGAATGCCTTCAATGTGACACATTTTTTTCTGTTTCATCGTGTTCAGTTGGGGGGAAAAGTGACAGATTTGACAAATCTTCGTTGAAGCACTCGAAGAATTTTCGAATTATTTCATCCAATTAAAAACTAGTATGAGCGCTCACGAATACTCCGAAACCTCTCGCGCGTGTAAATTCGTCATGTTTCTTAGGAACTTCTGGGACGAAAACTGCGGGCTCAGTCACTTCTCGGAGAAGTGATGTCGCCATCCACTGGCACTTGTTCTCCCGACTGTGTTTTAGGATTGCAGAAAGCTTCATTGAGTAAGTATTATAAATTTAGTTGTACAGTATTGCACTGATTCTGGTGTTCTGATACAAGAAACCAAAACGTTTTTAGGGCTCGGGTAAACTTTTATCGTGAATTCGGCAAATCTGAATAGAAAGTGAAACAAATCAAAACGATATGGCATGTATGGTTAATGTTCTGATTACAAAAGCCAAAGTAAACGCCCCTCAGTACACATTGCAGACTTATTTTTATTTTGGTGCAGTGAACACGCTAACACATTGCAAACCTATTTTTAGTTTGATGCAGTGAACACGCTAACACATTGCAAACCTATTTTTAGTTTGATGCAGTGAACACGCTTACACATTGCAGACCTATTTTTATTTTGGTGCAGTGAACACGCTAACACATTGTGGGCCTACTTTTCTTTTCGAGGCAGGTCGTGAAGGAAATGTTGGATCCTGAGAAAGGCGAGGAGCTGCGCAAGTTAATAGACGGCAAAACACACAGTTTTGACTATTACGGCCCTGTAGATTATTACGTTGATGTCGCAGACGGCACGACTCACTTGTCTGTGCTCGATGAAGAAGGAAATGCTGTCTCTTTAACGGCTTCACTTAACAAATAGTAAGTTACTTGATGACCGAGTCAAAACGTACTATAACATAGCTAGCAGAGCCACGCAATCAAATTCAGTATACGCTAGCGTGCACCAAAATCGCTAGGGTGCACTCAAGAAGCTAGAGTAACTCTCGGCTATCGCCTCGACCAACTCTTACGCTTCTTTCTTGCTCTTCAAACTTCCCGCGTTCACCGTAACTCGATGGTACACGCAAAACATGAACCAATTGTTTAGTATCACGTTTTTTACATTGGAAAGTGAATCCTGATTTCTCTAACAAAAAAACGTCTGATCACTGAGTGATATTAAAAAGTTTCATTTTTCATTTTTTTTTTTTTTTTTTTTTTTTTTTTTTTTTTTTTTTTTTCTTTCTTTCTTTCTTTCTTTCTTTCTTTCTTTCTTTCTTTCTTTCATACAAACATTTTGATTCATTCTTTCTTTTTGTCTGTCTTCCTGTCGTAGTTTTTTCTTGCCGTCTGTATTTTTCTTTCTTTTCTTTATTTCTTTTCACCTTTCTCTCTTTTTTCCTTTCTTTTCTCCTTTTTCGTCAACACTCATCAAAATTTTAGCTCAGCAAATCATAGCTTAAACTTGAAATCTCATGTTTCTGAGCCAAACTCTGTTTGTTTCTATCACTGCAGCTTTGGAGCTAAAATTAAAAGCCCTGAGCTCGGGATAATTTACAATGACCAACTATGGGATGCGTTCGACGTGCGGTTAAAGCAATATAATTTGGCCATTATTGACTCGCTCAAACCTCACAAGCGGCCAGTGTCTTTAGCGTCGCCTTCCATCATCTTAGATGAAGCTGGGAATGTTAAAATGGTTCTCGGAGCTGCTGGGGGAAAACAGATCGCAACTGCTTTGGCACAGGTAAATAAATAACCGTATTTATCCCTTGTGACAGGTGAATAAAATCAGTTATTTTATAGCAAACCACAGTCAGTCCATGTAAAAAGGCATTCTAATTAATTTTGTAAACAGAAGTCCGAGTTTGCAACAGGAGCCAATACGTTTGCTTCTCATGCTGGAATTAATTTCGTTTCGTGGATTTGCATTGTCAGAAATATGCAGCAAAATAAAACCTTTAGATCGTTTTTTAGTAGAAACCCTTACTTATTGTGCTATTCTTTAATAAAACCTCTTGAAAAGTTTTCGATGTACAATTACAGATGCATTTAATTACAAACAAAGTTGTGACAATATATTATATAAGAAAACAATATTATAACGAATACTTTTAATTTACAGTTCACTAGTTTGTTTTGCCAGTGGTGAGAAGCTGACTGGTCAAATGAGTGTTTTTTTTTGCAGTTTTTTGTGCCTCGTTTTCCATAAATTTTCAAAACACACACTTTCAAAACAAAACTTAAAAATTTATAATATTCCACCAATTTTGAGAAAGATGAAATTGTAATATTTGAATGCATGTGCTAGTTGAACGGAGAGAATAAACTTTTGTGATGAATGACACTTGTGACAAATGGTAGGGTACAACTTTACGGAAACATCGACGTTTCGGGCTTAGACCGTTTTGGTGTGGCACTACAAGACATGGTCCCTGGTTATTGTATTTCATGGGATGCAAAGCTTTCTTAGACAGTCTAGACAGTATTGTTAAATATTAAATATCATTATTTTAATTCCAACTCGATAGGTATTGATGAATTATTTTTGGTTTGGAGACAGTCTAAAGGACGCTGTATCTAAACCTCGTCTTCACAGTCAACTGTTTCCTAATATGGTCGTAATTGAACGAAACTTCCCAGAAAGTTACATCAAAGGACTTAGACGTTATGGACACCACATTACAAACGACACTAAAATTTTTACAGGTAATGGAAATTAAAGGAAAGAATCGCAAATGACAATTACGTTGTATCTATGGAATGAAACATAGTGTATTTTGCCCAGCTAAAAGAACGACACTCAACCGACTCGAACGTCCTCGTTCCCAGGCTCTCTCGATTCAGCTGCAGGTGCGGGAGGAAGAGAGAGGCACTGGGAACAAGGTCGTTGCCAGCAATTCTACCTGAGTCTCACGATAGAGTCTTTGTATTTCAAGATCAACTTTTGAAAACGATTATGTAATTGTATGAACATAAGGCTCACCAAATAGGATAATGAAGTAGAGAACCCTTGCCTAAAACTGTTTTCTTTTTAGTTGTGATAGATAATCATTCACGAACCTCATGCCGCCGGAAACTTTAAGAGGATTATTAGGAATTGGTTATTTTTTTTTAAATTTGGAAAAAATTTTTTTTATTTTTTTTTTCTTTCTTTATAAAGGTAAGTTATTAAATTTTATTAAAAAAAAAATTTTAAAAATTAAAGAAAAAAAAAATTAATTAAAATTAAGCACTAATGGCTTTCTCGCTTTTCGGTTTCTTTGCGGCTGGATTGAGCTTGAGTTCTGAAGACAGAGAGAGAACCTGATAAAGTAAAGGAGGCAGCGTGGCCGAGTGGTTTAGGGTGTTGGTGTTGTAATCCGGAAGTCCGGCCCAGGTTCAAGCCCTCCACCCTGCCGCTAGCTGGATTTGTTCAAATCCTCCGTCTCGCTTTGTATAAAGTCAGCAGGCTGCCTCCTGCCAGTTGGGATTTTAACCATGTTATGTTCATTTAAATGTTTGTTTCCTCTGCTTCAGTAGCATGCCTGTAAACAAGCTATCTCAAAACTAAGTGCATGTCAACTATAAAAACCATCATTTACATTTTTTTTACAAGACGAGTTTTGGTGATCTTTCTTAGTTTTTATCCAGGCTAATAAACAACATTGGGGAATTCTTAAAGTCATTGCCCCGAAATAGAACTGAACATAGATTTTCAACCAAACTTTCCCTACTTGTTGATTACCTCAATGGACCCTGAATTTTGAAATAAAAAAGTAGGGTCCCTATATTCGTTTATATTAGGAGCACATATTAGGAGCACGAGGACCTTGTATATACCACATAAGTACTGGCAAAGTCAGTACAACTTTCCAGTGATAATTTATTTTTCGAACATAAGAATTGATCTGTTTTCGTTTTACGGAAAGAACTTGATCACTACCGGCCCAAAATATGAGAAAAAAATTGGTAGGTCACCATACCCGTTTACGAGAAAAAGACGGTTTATTTTGCTCGCGGACTAAGCCGCAATTTCGCCAAAAATTATCCGTAGAAAGGATGCGTAATCTCTAGTTTTTTTTACTAAGTAGCATCCCAGCATTTTCCATTTTTAGCAGGTCTGAAAACATATTCGTAAGAGGCTCCCAAACCAAAAGACAACGCTGATTTAACGCTGGAGAAAACCCTGTGGAAAAATTAGCAACTAAGCTAGCCTTAATATATGCTGAAAATTACACCACAAGCGCAGAGGAGTTTTCCCAATTGTATTACGTTTCTAACACCCCGTGCTCTCAAAAGAAAGCTTTAAAACTTTTAAATACGAAATGAGCTCAAGATTTTATTCAGCATTGCATGCCTTTCTCCAAAGAAACTCTGTTCGCTGCTATTGTCTACTGTGATAAAAGCTAATCTCGTTATACTAAGCGTGGAAATATACTTAATATTGTACATCGGATTTATCTTGTACAAATGATATCTTGCAAGTTAATGGGATCAGATCTCTGCTAAACAACCTAAGCCTTACCACTTCTTAAAATTCTCAATCAAAATAAGTGCATGACTTTCCGAACTGAGTTGAGCCGGTACCGCATGCCGCAGTGCTTTCTCAAATGCAGTTTTTGTGATAAACAACCACATTTTTGTAGATATTTGCCTCCGAAACGTATGGGTATTGAGTCAGTTTTGACTCAAAATGCCAAAACAGCTTTTAGCTCTTCCGATCTCGGTATAAAATAAGAAGTAATCAGTAGTTATTAGTAAGAAGTAGACGCTTTGCTGTCTACCAGGATGGGCTCCTGTGTCTACTCTATGTCATTTCTTATTTCCTCGCCGTTTTAAATTTATTTTTAATTGTAGGCCTGCCTTACCACGCCCTGGGAATTGTGCAACTCGTTGTTCGAGAGAAGAACGGAGAGATACTGGCACTAGCCGACCACCGGAAAGGAGGTGTTGCAGCAGGTTACCGCTGACCAACGAGAAGAAAACTTTTGTTACACCTGTACTTACCCACCCCTCCCCCATAACTAAATAAAAACGTTTTTATTTACTCCAGGATTGGATTTTTATTTTTTATATAAACATGCCTTTTTGATGAATTAAAAACAAAGTTAATTTATAACCGAATAAGCCAAACACGAAACAAGGGAATTATCGATAGTCATTTGAGCAATAAATTGTTGCTATTTCATTTATCAATGTTCAGGTTTAAGCATTGCGTTTCTTTGCGTTCACATTTACACGACAAACTCTCGGTTTCTCTCTCTCTCGTGAGTCGTGTAGTCTCTGCATAAAACATTTTACTAAACAATAGTATGTTCAGGGAAATAAGAAATAAATATTGAATGTAACAATATGATAAAATAAAAGTAGTTTCCATTTTCGCAATCGTTTAGCTGTCGTTTAATAGTTATTTCTGCTTTTTAATGGGTTCCTTATCAAGTTCACAATTTTTTATTGGGTTCCTTTGATCTCGGGTATGTTTTGAACTTCTTCAGGTTTTGTGGCACGAATATAAAACAAAGAATATATGTATTAATTTATATTGTCACTGGTCTATATCGCATTGTGCCAAAATGATTATCACATACGACAAAGTAGTGTTCAACATTATAATACTGTCACGCGAGAACAATTCTAAAGACTGTTATTATACTGTCACGCGAGAACAATTCTAATGACATGTTATTATACTGTCACGTAAGAACAGTTCTCAAAAATAATTATCCACTTTACATAAAAACATGTGCTCTGATATAGGAACGTGCGTCGTGAATAGAATTAGACAAATCCTCTTTGTTTCAGAATTTAATACCAGAAAGCTGCAAAGCATCTCCTAACGATTAAGGAAAAAAGATATCAAGTTGATTTTTAAAAGGTATCAAAATAAATGCGTATTGATACAATACCTACTTGTTGGAATTCTATTTCCTGCAGTAACTGTGTATTCAAAGGCAATATATCGCTTGTATATTGCGAAAATGGTCGCAACGCCGAAATTTAATTTTAATGCGAGGACAATCGAGTCTGCGAGACGCCAGATTAACCCAGAGTCAGCGATAGGAATCAAACGACACTTTCACATTTTCCGAGCTGGGAGGCGAAACTGACAGTTGTTAATAGCCGTCTTTTGCTTGAATTGTTCCGAAACAATCGAACGCATTTAATCTCACTGTTGAAACGTGTTGGGGATCGTGTTTCGATAAATTTATCAATGCCCGTACGTCTGCTGTGATTGAAGCAAATGGTCTTGCGGTGTGGATTTCACTAGCGTAGGAGCATATTTCCGTCGCTAGTTTTAGAAATAGAAACTTAAAATTTGAATATATTTTCTGGTTGCCAGCTTTAACTGAAATTTATAGCACAGACGTCGATGTTAAGGTTAATCCTTAACGCAAACGGCGTGTTTTTTGACAGCGAAGGAGTCTTTGTAAACAAAGATTGCGTGATGCAACCGAAGGAGAATTTCCGGTGTTTCAATGTTATCAGCAACATTTTATCTCAACAGGCATTTTGGAGCCGTAAAGTCTTACCGAATTGTCGGAAGCCTGTGATGAATTAAAGGTTTCAAGAGTCGACTAAAACAGTTCAATTTAGCTTAAAATAAGTGATATTTCACTCCGGATTAAAATTTACTTTTATCGGAGGGAAATACGCTTACAATCAAGCGAACGCGAATAGAATTTACGGCGCCTTGTCGCATGACAAGATTATTGAAAATCGGTCTGTAAAAATCATTATCTTTGAAATGGGTAAATAATTTGCAACAGCGAGGAAACAGAGAAAACAGGCCCAGAATAGGTGAGGAATAAGGGAAGGCGTCGGATTTCAAGAAAAATAGTTTTGTGTAATGTAAACATTTCTGGCAATCTTCACTAGATCCGAGTTTTAATCGGTGTCAAAATATATGACTGCGAACAGTGGACGCGTGCTAAAGCAGTTTTGTTTGTGTTATACCGCGAGGAATTCAGCTTTAAATTTAGCTATCAAACACGAAGCTGTGTATTCTTGGAGAGTTTGCTTTTGACCACGATTTCCGCAATGCTGTAGACTGTTTGGAACGATCTGATAACGGCGGTTCTTGAAGAGCTGAGTAATTACCTTCGTTGAGGGAAATTTTAGCTGTGACAGCGACTCGAGGAGGATATTTGTCGGACGCGCGCCGATCGCTAGCGATAAAGCAAGGCATTCTTTTACGGGTTTATAAACAGGAACATCTAGACACGACGCATTTGTTCTTTGACTGCGAGCTGGGAAGCTCGAAGCGGAGAAATTCGTACCACTCTGGCTGTCTGTTTTAATCGTATCTGAAACAAGATTGAAACTTGTAACATCTTGGAACGCAACGACGGCATTTGAAAATGGCGGAGGAATTCGATACTACATCAAATGAGTCGTGGGTTTATTCTGACGAGGAGCCAGAGAGCTACTCGGAAAGCCTTCCAGCACATGCAATTTTCCAACTTATCCTCTTCACGGCGATTTTTGTAGTGGGTTTCTTCGGCAATTCCATTGTTATATACGGCGTTCTTCAGCAAGGTTCGTCCAAGACTACAAGCAGCTGTTTCATAGCGAATCTCGCTCTGAGTGACTTAGCTGTTTTGGTGCTTAGCTTGCCTGTTGGACTTCTACAAGAACTTGCGTCGTGGCCATTCGGCGAGATGGCCTGTAAGATCTTCTTTCCCTTAGGGGATGTGTTTTTGGCTGTCTCCATCATGACCCTCACGGCCATTGCACTGGACAGATATCGCGCAATAGTCACGCCGTTCAAAGAACGCTTTAGTAAAACGCAAGCGAAAGTCTGCATCGCTCTGATCTGGATCTTTAGCTACCTAGTAGTTGGAATTCCAACATCGTTTATTCTCAAACTTGTCAATACGAACGGGGTAAAAGTGTGTTATCCGTTTTGGAACAACGACTTGCAACGGCAGATCCACAAAATCCTCATTGCCTCTATATCTACTTTACCGCTGTTTGTTATCGGGTATTGTTATTTTAGAGTGGTTATGGCGCTGTGGAAGGTTCGAATGATTTACCGGGATACGACCAAGAACTCTGTTACGACAATTCGCCTGGAACAGAAGCGAAAGCTTGTCAAAATGTTAATAGTGATTGTAATCGCGTTTAGCATATGTTTGTTACCTTACATCATTTTCGCGTTAGCGCTGGAGTTCGCGGGAGTCGAGCGCTCCCCTTCTGTGAATGTTGGCTTGGTAGCGGTTCTGTCGCTGCTCTACTTAAACAGTGCTATAAACCCTTTAATTCTGTGTACTATGAGCAAAGATTACAGGAAAGGGCTTCGACCTTGCGGGTGCTAACGCCCACAGACTGGTCTTACATGTAATTGCGCAGACGACTTTCAGGAACATTATTCGATCATCGTGATAAAAAATTTCAGAAAGAGAAAACTCTTTAATTAATTCGTTATAGTTATAATATAGTTAATAGTTTTAAAGAAAGATTGTTGTAAGTTATTTCTCCATAAATGCTGTAAGATTTTAAACAAGAGAATATTTGAAGTTGTAGATTTTATTGTAAAGTTTTTCCCGTTGATGTACATATTAAAGTGTGATTGTTTCAAATAAACGCAAAGATAGAATATGTTGTGTGTGTGTTAAACGAATGATGAAAAAGTCCGACCTTTAACACACTTTTTGATAGCGATATATTAAACGATGCAACCGAAATCAGAAAGTGGTTTATAAAGATAATATTTCCACCTCATTTACCTTTCCATTTTATAATAGCCGCGACGTATCGTTTTAAAAAGGTATGGTTATAAATGGAATATCGCATATTGGAAAGGGATTTTCAAACAAAATATCAGTACTCTGCATAAAGATTAATCGATTCAACTTGAAATTTTAACCCAATAGCTGAAACATTAGCAGTGTGATCCAATTTAAAGCTCCTTGGGAAATTATTCAAAAGATTGCTCTTTCGAAGCCAACGATTTCTCAAGAAGATACCAAATATCACATGATTTGAGTAGAAGCAGTAGAGATTAACCCCAAAAATCTTTCTCATTTTAGTGAAACAAAACTCCACGTTCATCGTGTCCAATGGCACGATTTAAAACTATGATTAAAAGATTCCATACGATTTCATTTGAAATCAGTTTCTATGTAACAAAATCACTTTAAATAACGTGACCTAGGCCCTCTTTAATCTCGGTTTGCTAAATCGCTGTCATTAGTGTCAGATCGTTTAGCCAGGATTTTATTTTCAATCTATAATCCAGTCACGGATGACACATTTTGAAAAATGCAGCAGAAATGTTTTCAAGTTTGAAATCCTTCTAAATCTTCAACAATTTTAACCATCCATGTTCCTTTTTCGTTTTTTTTAGTACACCTTTGTTTTTTTCTACCTAAGAAAACTATTATTTTGAGGTTTTCTTCAGTTTCAAAAGTGATTTTGAACATCGCTAAAAATGGCTTTTTGACCTTAGCTGATATAGTGACAGTTTCTTTAAATACTAGTGCAGTTTAATTAAATTTTTGCGGGAAACTGTCGGGCTGCACACGATAAGTTTTGAAGCGATAAGTAGCTTTTTATGACCTAAACTAACCCTTAACTTCCTAATAGTGTTAATAAAGTAGCCCGATACAAAATTTTGCTAAAACTTCAAAACTTTGATTTTGACTTGTAAAAATTTACAAACTGAAACGTCACCAAAGCAAAGAATTGCTCGGCAGCTTTCATATGAATGGTCACATGCTAGAGGTTTATCTACAGACTTACAAATTCGTGACTTAAAGAAATCCATCATGTATAGACTGCAGACATGTTTCTAACTCAGAAGGACTGCAAAATCGTGAAAAATGTTTTAAACACCCGAAGCCATGCAGATAGAGATAACGTTTATCGCAGAGGAGGTTATATAGTTAAATATGTATAATATACTCGGTAGAAGTCTAGTCAATGCTTTTTGTAGCTCGTGTTAAAGATAGTTGTTTGAGGATTTCAAAACGCAGGTTGAACTCTAAATTATTTAACAAGACGTTGTTCACAATACAATGTGGTCATATACACGAGAAAAACACATTATCGCTTTAAATTTATGTATGTATTCCCACTGATGAAATAAGAAAGGCGTATACCCTTACTGAAAGCGATAGCAAGATCTTTATAAGGAGAGATTAAACTTTGCTGTTAGCCAGCCGGGAATTGAATCCTAGCAATTTCTGCAACTACAATTAGCACCAAGTTATCACAAAGTTTATCTTCTAGGAATAAGATCAAACGTCGTGGAATTTAAAGCGTTTAGTGTTATCTGCAAAATGCTATGAAATATTAGCCCCGGCCTTAATTTTTGGCGTTGTTAGAAAGCCGCTAAACCACATATTAGAGTGAAGACAACTGCATCCGTGTACAAATCCGCAAAAGCAAATTTAAAGTTTATATTGTAGTTCCCACAAAAATGTTGTGTTGTGTGTAGCAATGTGTGGCATCTTCTTGCGTGAAGACTTTTGTGTATGAGAAAGGAAATCCGATTTTGTCGAGAAGGTACAAGGTCGAATAGGGGCGTACCAAGATTAAAGCAATGGCCTTATCCCAGTCTTAAAAAATAAATTCTTTTTAAAGTAAAATTAATGCAATATGTTTTGAAAATACAGTCCGTTAGTGTCACTTCTCAATCGCAGTTAAATATCTTGTCAGCAGCCGAATAGCTATAGCCGTAACTATTGAACGAAATGAGACACAAATTGCAAACTCGGTGAGACTCCTTGTCGAAAATTCGTCGCTTGAAAACAAACTAGCAATCAGGGGGGGATCCAAAAAAGATTTCAGAAGAAGGGGCCGAAGAAAATTGTACGTTGGATAATTGAACTACAGTACATACATACAAAGATAAACTTTATTTGAATTTTTTGTAAGGGAAATTGGGTTGGGTTTTTTTTTTTTTTTTTTAGATCGAAAATAGCACGGTTGTGCTAGTATCTCCGAATAACATACACTTCGCTTAAGTATAAAAGAGAAAAGTCAAAACGTTCACTGATTTGTCGGTTTAAAAGAAGTAAATTTGTCAAAACGCTGTATCTTGACATACTGATTATAACTCAATTAAAAAAAGTTGTGGGTTCCCCAGCTCGATTTTGAACTTTAAACGTATAAAAAACTAAATATAAGGGTGTTTTTAACTTTGACAGGTTACACTGTTGCAATGATATCCTGAAATGTCAATAAAATGACCGCAACTTTTTACCAATGAATGGGCATTCTTGACTTCATTATTGAAACATTATCAGAGAAAGAGAGGTTCTTTACCACGAGAGCTCAAAAATACTAGAAACCGTTATTACCTATACCTTTAGACATTTTTTTTCAACACTTGTTTAAGGATCTACGTCACGGGGATTTCGCGGTTTTTTTGGTTTAAACTGTTCTGAAAGTAGCGGTCGGGTAGGCAACTTAACCCATGAAAAACATCATCCTTGAACATCTAAAGAAAGATATAACCTTAATTTACGGAGAGAAATCAAACCACGGCTATAAATATCGATTTTTTTTAAGATGCGCGGAAACAGCTTGAAAAATTTAGTCTCAATTTTTCAAGTTGCTTGTTAACAGTTTCAGCGCTCTTATGTAGCAATTGTTAATAAAAATGGACCATTATCTTTATGTTTCCTACTACACAAATATATATTTTGGCTGTTGAAAACTCTGTTATAATCCGTGAAATAACCCCTTAAAACGTTTTTCAACGCGCGAGGAAAATTAATTGAAGGTGATGATGACTTGAAAATTGCTGGTAAACAAGGTAATTCAACTCTGTCATTAGAAAAGTAATTACATTTATCTCTCATCAAGCTGTAACAAAGATAAGGCCGAGAAAAGAATCTCCGCTTTTAATTAACTAATGCCAAACGCGAAGGAAATTCGAGACGAATCTCATGCACTTTGTGCCAAAGTTCAAAGTTAAAAAAACTTAAAATTGTGGTCTTCACTTTCCCTTCTCTTACTTTAATTATTTCTTTCGCCACTTTTGTTGTTGTTGTTGCCTTGGCAAAACAAACAGGTTCTCGAAGCATGTCTACATGACACTACTGTTCTAAAGTTTCATTACATATCTACATACTTAGAAATTAAAACCACCTTGTTACATCTTCAGCACCTAAACAGTATAGTTGATAACAAGCTTTAATTGGCTGGGTGGGGCAAATTGCGTGACATATATAAAGCGTGACCCTAATGACTTGTTTAATATGTTGTCTGATCACGGCGGTTGATCTATAAGAACATTACAACCACCTTGTACAGCATAATAAACAGTACCGCATGAAAGAACTGCTCAATAGCTTTTATTGGAATGGTACAAGGGTTTCATCTACAGACCCTAAAGTTAGAACCATCTTAGTACAGCATAATAAACAGAACCTCATGAAAGTACTGCTCGAAACAGGTCGATAGCTTTCATTGGAATGGTCACACACAAGGGTTTCTTTTACAGACTAAAACGTTAGAACCATCTTGTACAGCATAATAAACTGCAACATGAAAGTACTGCTCAATATAGCTATCATTCGGTTTGAATGATAACACACTAGGGTTTCTCATCAGTCCACAGATGTAAAAGTTAGAACAACCTTGTACAGCATAATAAACAGTACCACATGAAAGTACTGCTCAAAACGTCCATTCGAATAGTCAAGCACTAGATCGTAAGTTTGGAAGGGAAACAGGAGTGAAAGGCTTAATAAAAGTTTCTTTCGTTTTGATAAATGGCAGTGCAGTGATATACAGGGCTTAATTAATAACCTCGTTTCCAAAAACATGGGAACGAGGTAGAAGAACCCACGCACGTAATTCAACAATATATGATTATCTTCATCCTCGAGTGTCGCATTTATAGATTGCTTCCGATAGTATTTATCACGGAATCAACCAAACATCTGTTTAGTTTCAAAGACCATTGGGTTATTTTTCCGGATTTTGTTGGGTTTCTTTCCTTTTTTAAGACCCTACTAAGCAAAGTCGTTATCGTTTTGTACCTCCCCTTCAACCTAGACCACTAAATTTGGCAAAGGCCTACATTTTCGTAGCCTCCTATGCATCGATATGCAGACGTTCTTTGTGCTCGTCACACGATTCTCCCCCACGTTAGATGAGCCCAAAAAACGTCTGCGAAGGGGGCTAACATTTTCGACCTGGCTACATAAAGATTATTTTATCAAACTTTTTCTATGATATTGACTAGCTAGCCGTAGCGACTAAAGACGAAATTATGAAGCAAAAAGAGCAAGTGAAGATTGCGAACAACCGACTTAAAAAAATTTTGAAGAAGCTCCTTCAAATAGCTCACTAAATTTACGGAGTTTTCATAACTGTAAATTTTGCGTGTAAGTAAATCTATAGAGATAAACAATTTGTAGCCATATATAGAAATTACTTGTAGTATATACTAGTCAAATTCTAGCCGAACTAACGGCAATATTTAAAATAACAATCACAGATTTTCGCAGCAAAACAACGGCAAAAAAGTCGAACAACATATAACTTCCAATATTCGCCGTTAAACAACGGCTAAAAAATGGAACAGAATATTATAGGGTCTCCAATATTCGCCATTAAACAACGGCTAAAAAATGGAACACTATATTATAGGGTCTCCAATATTCGCCGTTAAGAACGGCTAAAACGTGGAACAGCAGATATATAGTCTCTAATACGCCGTTAAACAACGGCTAAAACGTGGAACAGTAGATTATATAGTCTCCAATATTCGCCTAAATTTAGTCTCCTCGCACATAGCCTCCTGAAACAATGGACACCAATTAAACACAGTTAGGCCTAACAGACTTCATGAATTACTAAGAAAACCTGGCACGTTCTCGCACTTTGGCCATTATGAGACATTATGGGTGTTTATTGTGGAAGTGCTGATGCTTTTCGTGACTCTTTGTTCATCGATCGGACGGGCAGTCGGTCAGATGACCAAAAATTCACTTGAACTTCTAAATCTGAACTCTTACGATAACAACACAAATATTCAAACTTCTGTTTTATTTTACATCCGCTGTGGCAGAGGAACTGGGAGGGCTAACCTCTGAGCAGGCAGAATTATATCAAAAAAGTAAATTAAGCAGCTAAATTTTTCCAAACTGAAATACTTCATGGTTTACAGCGATCGATCGGGGAGGCAAGAAAAAGAGAAAACAACACAGCCCTTAATTAAAACAGAAGCTCATGCAGAAAAAATGCATCAAAATGTCTGTAGATACTGAATTGAAAAGCGATCTGTTATCTTTTGCTTGACAGAATGCAAAACGTGGCAGTGCGAAGAATGTTTTATTACAATTCATGGCAGATAATACAGAAAAATAGAAATCAGTATTACTGAAATACTACAGAAAGGGAGTACCCCGTAAAGGACATACATGTATCAAAAATATCAAAATTAACATTTTGTTGAGTTTCAGTTCTCAAGCAAATATTTTAAGTCACAAATTTCATCAGAGGCACTGATCCCCTGAACGCCTTCAAGCTGACAGCGAGATTGAAACCAAACCCATAATGGAATTTGTGTGATACATTCAAGAAGGGATTTTAATATTTTAAGGAAAACAGGATTACAATACTAAATCGTGAATAGTTACTGTTATCTTTTGTAAACTGGTCAAAATTCCTTTTGATCCAGTGATAAGTAAGTGGAAAGATTAGAACTGACTTGACTGCTTAAATTTAGAACAGGAATTAAACAAACCATGCTCAGCTATTTTAGTTTTGTGTAAAGGTCTGGTTTTGACAAAAAAAGTCAGACAGAAAAAAGCATTCGGTAGAAACTCGTGACATTGAAATATTTTTATTAAAACCTGCTTGGTTTTGACTAAACTGTTCAACACTCGTTTGGTATGTTATGGCTACTCTTCGTTATTCCTCAGCTGTAGGTTTTACTGGCGCAAGTCATCTTGTGCTGAGAAACGTCCTGTCGCATAACACTCGTTTAACACAGCTGTAATGAAAAGAAGTCCTTCTCAACTTTACTTGCATGCGATACCTTTAACTAAGCACTTAAGCTTTGGCCAATTTATCGAGATTTACAGGGTAGAAATCTATCGTATCGTTTATATGTCCTTGCAAACCGGGCTTAAATTGTCATAACAAAACAACGGATTTAGACAAAAACTCTCGAGCCACTCACATTGTTCACGAGCTTCAAGCTAAAAAGTCGATCTCCACCTATCGAAACATTCTCTTCCATACTGCTAGTGTTCGTAAGACGGAAATGGCTGCGAATTTTGTTATTACAAACATTAATTGGGGTCGAGAAAAAAGCTTTTGCCCGAAATATGTTCTGCACCGACTGTAATTTTGTATTTGAAGGGAGGAGTGAAGCTGGTTTCTAGTTTGTTTGAAGTAATTTATCAAATACGAGCGACAATGCTTCATTAGGAAATCCAAACACCGAGAAGAGAGTTAAAAATAGGACGAGCAGCGGAGTATTTTTGATGAAATTCGAGGTGTTTGGATAGCCGATGAAACACTGTCTCGAGTGTTTGATATATCTTCTCAATCGAAACAAAAAACTAAGGAGTAAACGGAGAAATAAAATCGTAAAAATCTTTGCTTATTAAGACCGGGTATCCAAACCTCCTTCACGGTTATGATTTTCTTTGTTTAAACTTGATGAATTATAAATGAGTTTGAGAAATTTAGATCGCATGTACGTGCAAAGCTATCAGGTTCGAATGAGATGTTCTCTTGAGTGCCAGTGAACTATTGATTTGCAATCCATCACGTTTCTCGCCAAAAGCTTCCATTGCGTCTAAACAACCTCTTGAGTAAAGAAAACACAACTCGTCTGTGAATGGGATTAAACGGCAAGATGAGTAGCAAAGCTTTCCTGTTATTTGTTTATATAGCGTTTTGTGGGGTTGACCGTTCTCTCGGTGAAATGTTTGGGTTACAGGAGTTTTAAAAAGAAAATAACCAGAATTTTGATGAGTTTTGTGTTCAGTAGACCACTTAAGATCATGTGACAATCACACTTTCTTTAACATAAGAGAATGACCAGTCTCCATAGCAACGTCACGTGATCTAAAATAGATAACAAAGGGTTATTGGGTGTGTTCAACTGACCACTTGAGGTCAAACCCCGTTAGAAAACATTGGGATAACAAAACATGGGAAGAAAACTAGGGATGACAAAAAGCGTACATGTATTCCCGTAACGTGGTTTCCGTATTTAGCCGGTTAATTTTTGAGAATATTATGGATTAACAACGTCACAAAACCGAAAAATAGTGTCCACACTGAACGAATGTTTAGTCTTTAGAGGATGCTCGTAAAGCGAGGTTCTGTCGTACTTTTGTTATCCAAGATTATTTATTCCTACTGTTTTGAAAAACAAAGTGTGTCGACCTTTTTACTGCTGACTGTGCAATAAAAAGGAAGTTGCAAATCACAATATGAAACTGCATTACTTTGACCTTCGTACCATGTGCCTGATGATGTGGTGATGTTTTGGTGGAACCGACTAATTACGGGATGAGTCTTTTGTTCCTGTATGGTGATGCATCGTAAAATTCCGAATGTAAAGATCCCCCTAACTTGATTAGTCATGAGAAACAGTGGAGATAGAGACTACAAGCTGTATCAAAAATGACGATATTTTGCTTAAATGACCCTTATTCCAAACGCAATATATAACTCTGATCAAGAGAAAATATGAATTATTTCCAACAAAACTTTATTTTCATCATTTATTTATTGAAAGTAATTTCTTTTTAACAAGATGGATCGGCCCATACAATACACGTTTAAGCTATCCGAAAGTAGCGGCCCCTCGAAAAGGAAATAAAACAATTATGTCTGTAGCATATTCGCAAAACTAAACGCTAGTATTTCTTTATCTTTCCTTCCAACATGTCCAATCAAACACCAAATTATATAAGACAGATTAAACCAGATAAAGGTCCTAAAATTCTAAAATATTCAAGGTCTTTAAACTGTTAATACCAAGAGAAAAAGTCTAATGGAGTCCACGACTGTAAAATTTCCATTTGAAAGTACTTTCACTGTCTAATTTACATCATTTCCTCCAAGCAGCCAGGACAAAGTTCAGTTCTGCTAGCAACTAAAATAGCCCCAGGTACCAACGGGCCACCGATGAAGGTCGGTTGAAAATCAAGAAGAAGTTGTCTACTGGCCTTGGGATTATGAATGCAAAGTTGTGGAGAAAAGACAAACAACTTCGTATTCTAGCCCTAATATGATGAAAGTTGAAACTATTTCGAAACTCGGGAGGGTCTAGTTTATGGCGCAAATGAAGAGACCACCAGTTAAAACAGAAAGCTAAGACTCTTAAATTTAGCTCAATGTTTTGGCTAAGAGATGGTTCAATGTATTATTCCTAACCCTGAATATAATCAAATGTGAGTTGTGTCAAAACTTGTGACTGTCTAGTTGAGAGAATCCTGGGGTAAAACAGCAAATTTAACACTTAAATTCAATTAAATTTAGCCAGTGTTGTGGCTAGATTGTATAGCATTTCTTTCTCCTTGGACCTCTCCTGAGCGGAAAACGTCTACTTTATGATTAAAACCCCTAATAAAACCTTAATTTAAGACTGCAATGTTGTGGCTAAGGGTTTTTCGACGTGTGCTAGCTAGCCTACATTCTAGGGTATAAAAGAAGGGCGACTTTTCGTCTTCATTCACCATTGCTGAGGAAAAGGCAAGTCATCACCATGAATGCCTTCTTGGTAATTTTCCTGACGCTGGGAGCAGCTTGTAAGTTAAACTGTTTTTTTATTGCTCTTGTTTTATAGAAAAAGGATAGAGAACATTTTTAACTATCACTTAAGGTATCCAACTAGATTTCACTATCGCACTTCAAATGTGTTCAGAATTTTGCTTTTCTGTGACAGTTTTGACGCTTGGAAGATAAATTTGCGCGTTCTTGTTTTCCACTCTAGCGAGTAACTGAGTTTTTAGAGCCAAATATTGGGGACTGAGTAACAATCTTGGTTAAAGAAAACACACATATATAGCGATTTGATTTTCTAGAACAGCACTTTGCAAACGAGGATGACTATCTATGATGAAATGGTAAAGATTTAAATAAAACTGAGTGGACAAACCTAAAAATGCGAAGTTCACATTTTCAATTAAGTCGTGTACTTGAAAACATATCTTTTCTCGTAAGCTAGTTTGAATTCATTCACTTTTATATTCCTGCAAACGATTGATTTGTATTGAAGCTGACGTTTTTCTTTTGTCTTTTTTTTTTCAGCTGCGATGCCTCTTGGTAAGTGCAACTTCATATTGTTATTCACGACATTTTTCCATAGAACTTGATTTGATATTTTTTTGAATTTTCACTTGAGAAGAATTGAAAAACAGACTGAACCAAAGTGAAGTGATGCTCGATAGCTTTTATTCGAATGCCTGTCACACACTGGGGTTTCACACACAGATTTAAAGTTCAACTTTTACAGCTCGATAGCTTCTTTTTAAACTGATCGCACTTAAGGATTTCATCTACAGGAAAAACTTTAAAACCAGTCCACATGGCTTGCTGTAAACTTTCCAAATTGAGTGGTCCATCGAAATAAATTAACCCAAATCTTAAATCGATATTACCTACAATTTGTAACACAGATAATTTTGTACCTCGTTTTCCGCTTAGTGGGAGAGATTTGTGGAGGTCAAACAACTAGCCTTGTTTTGATAATGTGTAATTATGATGACTAAAAACAAGATTAAGTAGCTTGATGTTTCTTAATCAACTTGGGTAATATGTTTATAAACGAGAATTTTGGCAAAGCAAAACAGATTAATATCTACTACTTAATATCTTTTTTAATTATTTCGTGCAAGAACAATTTTTACTTAATTTGCTTATTTCATATAAACCTCCAAGCAAAGAATTAATCATGACGTCATTTCTCGTTCCCAGGCTACCAGAAGGGCCAGCGATACACGTACAAATACCAAAGCGATGTGACCCATGCTGTCCCGAGTGGAACGGCCAAGACCCTGGGACTGAGAGTGAAGTGCCAAGCACATCTTGACGTTCTCACGAAAACCGAGATTCAGATCACGGTATGAATTAATTTCTATTAAAATCGACAAATCGCAAAAGTGTTACTTTGTTCTTGTTCACACGATTCGTTTCATTTTTCACTTGATTTTAAGTCTGTTTATAGCAATTACAGTGCGACGCGCCTTACCGTGGCCACCTAGACAAACTTTTTTACAAGTGTCATCTTGTAATATGTACGTTTTCACTGCGCTTTTAATTAATAAATACAATGAAACAACGATGCAATTTGATCGTATTCAACTTTGCAAGGAGGCGTGTTCGTCAAACTAATAATAATATTACGAGAGCAAAAAAAGTTTGTTGGGTGGCCACGGTAAGGCGCGTCGCACTGTAAAGGTATATCGTGTTTTAATTTTTAACCGTAATAAACACTTCATTCCGATGACTTTTTAGCTTGGCTTTGCGCTTATAAAACAAGTTCATTCCCGAAACTTCTTCTTATTCTAAATAAAACGTTGTTTAGTCATATATAAATTAACAAAAATAGAAAAGTGAAGGCAAAAATTTTTTTTTTACCCAATTTTTAGTTAGTACTGCAGGGTGGGTGGGGAGGGGAGGAAAGTGATGGGAGAAGAACCTCCCCCCCCCAACACGTTATGTCAACCTCCCCCTCCCCCCTTGCACCGATTCATTTATGTTTCATATTACATAAAGACTACTCACCTACCCACCTACCACCCTGTCGTCTCTTCCCCATATCAAATATTTTTGATATGATTTTTCAGACAATAACACCATTTGTATTATAAAAGTACTCATTTTATGGTTGTATTGTTTGTGTCGCTTTAGCTGGCAGACATTCAAGTTCACCAAGTGATCGGAAGCCTCAAGGATCCAAAACAACAGCAAGAGAAAGCACCAGACCAGAAAGTCGTAGCAGTCATGCGTCAGAGACTTGAACTTCCCGTGAGGGTGGTCCTGAAGGCACAAGATGGCAGCATCAAAGAAATCAATGCGCATCCTAAGGATGATGAATGGTCGCTGAACATCAAACGCGGGCTCGTGAATCTGTTCCAGATCTCTCCGCGTGCAGACCAGCAACAAGAGAAACAGTTTGTTACTCAGCTCGAGGTTAGAATTTTGTCATGACATTTCCAATAGATCATTCGTATTTTGTCGTGTTTTTTTTTTTTTTCGAGAAAACGTCCTGATAAGATGAAAAGGCATACTGATCTTACAACTTCTGACACTTTTGAAAAAATCTATTGAATCACAACGCACGCTTGCCTTCATCCCTTCGGAAGTTTGTTCAGTGGTTTATTGCTTTTGATATTACGTATCAAAGTTCATAATTGCTGGTCCCTTGAAATCTATTCTTTTTTCGACATTCTATAAAACATCTTAAACATAAATCTTGCTGTAGATTTTCATGTCAACACAAACATATAAGCTTTGATTTGGAAATATAGTAGTCTTTTAAATTTTGAGGGTTTTTAAAGTTGAAAAGCAAATTTTTTTTTTTTTTTTTTTTTAAATTTTTAGTTATGTTAAGTGTAAATTTGTTTTTTTTGTTTTGAAGTTAAAAGATTGAAGTTGATTTTTGAATTTTTGAAAATAAAAGTTTTAAAAAGGCTCTATTTTTTTTTTTTTTTTTTTGTTTTTGGCCCGTATAAAAATATTATAATAAAAAAAATGGGGGGGAGGGGGTAAATGTTAAATACTCATTTACCAATAACTAGATCGTGGGACTATAGAACTCAATTCAAATTTTGGCAATTGTGATAGTTGCAATTTCTAAATTTTGTGATTCGTTAGATCAAGGCAGGATGTTTAAGCTATAGAACTTTATACAAATAGCATCCAAAAATGTAATGTCTGCTATACATTTAAAAGCTGCAGTTTGGCATTCCTATAAAATTTTTGCCATTTGGTTAGACAGCTCTTTGATCAAAGATCAATTATACCATGATATGCTGAACCTGTTTTTCCTGTTTTGATAGACTACAGCAGTGGGCGAGTGCCAGGTATCTTACGTCATCGTACGGGATAACAGCCAGTCTGCCCAGAAAGAACAAGTTATGAAGGTTTCCAAGGTGATAAACTACGAGAAATGCCAGAACCGACCGGAATTCATCCAGCGCACCTTCAACATTCAGAAATGCGACAAGTGTCAGCAGGTAAGACTTGGCCGTTATTTTTTTTATCTTTTTTTTGTTGCGATTTTGAACAAGCAAAGGATGCAAAGAAAACACAAAATATTTCTGTGGACATCTAGTGCCAAAGTATAAAATGTTTTGTTAAAATTTCATTTTTGAAGTGTTTACGGTCTGAGACAATTTGAAACAAATTGAAAAAGGGAGCGCAGTTCGAAGCAAGTAGATTAATTTTTAAAGCGCTACTGAAACGAAATTTTGTGTCTGAGATTTTTGCATAATAGTAAAGTTTGAATCTTACTTACAAAGGCTATAAGCCTTCGAAGTTAGCTGGTTGAACTCAAAATTGGCGCCCATCTTGGCGCCGCCAAAACAACCTTGATCCGTAAAACATTTTATCACTCCGTCCCTATGAAAGATACGTTCTACTAGTCGAGATAATTGCTAGAAAACAATCCCTTGTTTATTTTTTTTGTAATCTAGCCCTGCATTTTAAACAGTTTAAAAATAAATCCTCACTTTGAGTAGCGCCTAAATAGGCACTACGTTATGTTGCGAACAAAGAGAGAGTTGTAAATAGGGCCTTAGTTTTTCTTGGGTTTCATGGTCCCCTGCAATAAAACGTTTTTAAACAAATTGGTGATAATTGCACCATAGTACTCGCAACTGTTAGATTTAGGCAAAATAGACTGTGTTCCCTGTTGGTTTTAAGAAGCATTTTAAGGAAAAAAAAACTTTGCAGTAGTAAGATTAACAATGCCAAATTTTTCCTCAACAGAGCATGGGCTTTGCCCCATACCACCGCTCGGTCGGACAGATTGAGCACACTCTGAAGGGCTCCGATAAGACTGGTTACATCATCAGCCGAACAGAAGCTGTTGAACAACACGTGATCACTCCATTCTCTCGCTCAGATGGTCAGGTGTCCGCTACAGCCAGGTAAACAACAGAACTTCCAGGCCAGTCAATAACTTCAATATTTGACCTTAGTCACAGTACTTTGATTGATGAAATAAATTGACGACAAAATCTTGTTCTTTTCCAAAATGGTATGCCCAAGAAAATTGGTTCAAATCCAAACCATTCAGCGTACTTCAATTCTTAACCTCTTTAGTCTCCAGATCGACTTCGACATTCTTTTGACTGCTTCCACGCGTTTGTTATAAACCACCTTAGGAGAATTTGTTTTTCAGTCACGACGCCTTTAAAATGACCAGGTCTTACATTTTCATGACCTATCTAAATGAATTTTTTATCTGAAAGTAAAGTAATCAGTGCATACAAGGCGATTTTTGCCGTGTACCTCGAAAAATTTATTTACTAACGAGATCTTTTTTACTTCGCATCTTACACATAAAGTTCAATCAAAAATTTACTGAGTGTTCCAAGCAGTTTTGCAAAAACAATTCACCGTCCTGTACAATGCCTCTAAATTTTTCTTATTTGTTTAAAAACAGGCAAATCTTGGAGTTCCAGAAACCATCCAAGGCTGGACAAGCTTGTGAGTAAAATCAAAATCTAATTTCTCCTTTAAATATTGATGCAATATCGCGCACATAAGTAACGAGAAGACCGAAAATCATCAACTAGGCATATTGTCAAGATGTAACGCCAAAATTCTCAGAACTAACTTTACAGAAAAAGTACATGTCCACTATTGCACCATTTTACCATATTAGGGAAAATAACGGAAATTGGTTTGGAGGCAAAAAATAAGGAGAACTGATTATTTGGAAATAAATTTTTGTGTTTAACCTTTTAAAATTTTGGGTAAGAAAAGGTCTAGTTCTCTCAGTACTAACTAACGTTCATGATAATCTTTTGCAGAATGTTACATTCATGATAACCTTTTTCCTCCTTTGCGTTTAGTGACCACATTGACAAAAAGGACAACCCACAAACTTGTCGCTGAGAATATTGAGCAACGAGCCCGCGAGAACGCTGATTGGCAAGTAGAAATGACTAAACAAGTAAGTGATTGGCATGTGTCACTCTGGGTCGTTTTGACCAATCAGCGTGCAGTTCATAAAGATAAAACCTAGTTTCATCAGATTTGATTAATTTTAAGTCGGTTCCGATTTAGTGACAGTAGAAATGAAGCTTTGTGGCCTTAAATATCTATTTTCTGAAGAAAAAGATTTTTTTTCTGCGTTTCTTCGCGAAATATCTTTCTTGATTTTGTAGCAACTCAACAACACGATTTATCTTTCCACATACTGATATAAAGATTTTATCAAAAAGTTAAATAAGTAACACAACTTTCGTGGGTCAAAAGGTAATTGACAGTAAGTCTCGGGTCGTCGCGAACACTTTCGGGTCGTCACGCAACACAGTGCAAAAGACCGTGCCGTTATTGAATAGTCACGCAACGCTCTTGTCCACTGTGTTGCGTGACAATGCAATAAAGGAAGGTGACTTCAGGTAGTCAATTGAACGGTGGTATAAATTTAACTTGCCTTTAAAATGCTGATTTGAAAAAACTGTTTTATTCGTTACCATAAAGAGCCACAGAGTTTCCTAACTGCCAATAAACCATCTATTTTTTCTTTACACGCAGGCGGAAGTAACCATTAATGAAATGTGCCAAGCAATTCAACAGTGGAAGGGCCAGCAGGCAGCCGAGAAGTTTACATTCCTGGTCGAGCAGTTGAGACAGTGTAACAAAAATACTTTGGTGAAACTGGCTGATAAGATGTTGGCACGACAGGACCCGTCAGAAAGGTAAGGCACAATGAGCGCGATTTTTCCGTGATATAACGAGTTGCTCGTTACCATGACAGGGTGTTTGTTTACTCTTAAGTCAGAGATTGGAAAGAGTCTGGGAACGAGAATGAGTTGGTGTAACTGAACATTGAAAGTCAGGCAAAAACATTGAACGAAATGATCTGTTAAAAGAAAAGCGATGAATTGGTTTTGAATCTTAAACCAACTGCAAAATATTTTAACACGTTCTATATAAACATGGCAACGCTCTTTTGCATGTATCACATAAATATCTTTTTTTGCTAGCTGAAACTGAACATGCCATTTTTTTAGCCGCTTTCTGCCTGTTTTTATTTTTACACTTGTGGGTACAAGGTGGTATTGCAGAAGCACATTCAAATTTTACATGTGCAAGTTTAGGTCCCTGTTATATGACGCAAGTTGATTCCACGTTGGACTTTTATTTATCCGAACGTTGGTTAGGATACGTTCGGGAGCTCTGTGTGGTCGCCTTTTTTGAGTTTTGAAATTGGTTAGGGGAAGGGGGGAAAAAACAACTTAGCAAAATTGATTGATTTGATTTATACTGTAGACTTATGTGTTTGTCACTTTAACTGCAACTGGAAAATAATAAACGCTTTAACAAATTTCAGCGTTAGCCACGTTCTTAACATGTTATAAAAATTTCAGCATTTCTCAACCTCAACTGTTCCTATAAAAAGGTTATTATGAAAAAAGTATATGTTACTCCTGAAAGCTTGAATCTATAGGGTCTCTTGGACAGAACACTTTAATTAAATAATTTCTACATAACATTGAGGACTATATGTTCCACTTGGAAGCTTTGACACTGAGACGTCGTAAAAATTTAAATACTTAAGCACAAATTCTGTTCTACAGGAAGTTTTGCATTGATGCTCTCTCCTTTGTGGGGACCCCTGAGGCTGTCCAGGTCTTGAAGATGAAGATCCAGGAGAAGAAAATCAACAAACCAGACGAGCTCAAACGAGTGTTCCTGGGACTAGCATCCGCTTCGAGACCGACCGCTGACCACATCAATATTGCTTGGGTAAGTGATAGAAGTGATCCGCAAACGCAAAGCACCCCGGCATCGCCGCATAAACTTCAGATCGTTATTTTCATGAATCTGATAACACTTAATGATGAACAAGACACTTCTAAGAACTTTTACAAAACATTTTCTATGATAAAATATATATTTGGGATAAAAAAGCTGAAGTTTACAGTAAATGTATTTGGCTATAGCACAGAGGCTATAACGCATTTAAGACATTTATGTATAGAAACAGGTGATTTTGAGTTAAATACAATGCTTTTGTCCAAAAGATGTAAAGAAGTAATGGCTTATTTTCTTGTACCAGGAACTGTGTAACCACGCCGAAGTTGTGAAGGATATGTCAGCTCGCCGCCAGTGCATGCTCACGTTCGGGGCCCTGATACACAAAATCAATCAGAGGCCCAGTCTCCAGCAGGACACCAAAGCTAAGGCCGCCTGTCAGCAATACGTCAAGGTAACGCAAAACCTTCACAGTAACTGTTACGCTTCTATAGCTAACCGTCACACTTCTACAGTAACCGTTACGCATTTATAGAGAATGCGACACTTCCATAACGACTGTCACACTTACAAAGTAAGTAACTGTCACACTTATCAGTAGAGTCACACTTCTATAGCAAATGTCAAAATTCTGTTGTTACCGTTGCACTTTTCCAATGGCGAATGTTAAGCAAATACTTAGAAGCAACTGTCATTGATGCATACGTTAATTTGTGTCCTTTGTCAAGCAAGTCATGCTTCAGCCAAACAACGACTGCAAACGAGTTCGCATGAAGTTAAACGTGTTGAACGAGGTCGTATTCTAAACAAAAACAAACATGTCTTTGTCTTTTAATATAGACAATGGAAAGGATCATTAAAAAGGTCTTCTTTAATTACGTCAGAAAAATAAAGGAGAAAATGAGCTTGCAAGAACTCAGGGAAAACCAATCAATAATGCACAACTTGACAAACTGGCAAAAGCAAAATATTGCAATAATCAACGCAAGCAGACTAATGTCTTCATAACGTCTCATTATGTCTCATAATGTCTCATTAGTTTCATGTCTCCATAGTAACATATCTCCATGACTACGTTTTCTCAACAGGAGATACTGAACCGTCTTGCCAAGGAACAAACCACAGCGGAGGAGAAGGTCATGTACATTAAGGCAATTGGGAACGCAGCGAGCTCTGAGGCGCAAGAACAACTACACAAGATCCTTAAGGACAAAACGCAGCCTCTGCACATCAGGGTGCAAAGTGTCTGGGCCCTTAGGCGAATCGTTCTGGTGGCCAGGGAGAAAGTAAGTGCTATAGGCCCCTTTGAGTAAGTAAAGATATGAAAAATGGTCTTTTTAGTGCCTCCAAGTTTTGTCTGCGCTATCTGGAATAAACCTCAGTTATTCAGGTAGACAGTTCACATCCCCTCTTAGGATCCCATTACTCTAAGTATCACCCCGCAAGTAGGAGGGGGAGGGTAGAGGCTGATTACAGTCTGCTCAGTAAATGATTATTTGTACTTCTGAGTTTACAAAACAATTGTGGGAAACAATAGGAAAACGTGTAGTATTGATTTCACAGACTAAGAAGATTGAAATATCTTATAGCATTGTTAATAGTAATTTTTTGACCGCGGAAATCTTCGCAAAACATTTCTTTTGTCTAATTGTAAGAAAATGCTTGAATTCTAAGCAAAAGCTACGGCGATACTTAAAAATACTCAAAACGTTTGTATGATTGACTGATTGTTTAATTTTGACTTACAAAAGCATAATGATAATGATAAAATGATAATGATAATAGTTAAAAAGATGCAAATGTATCAGATGCAAATGTATGCAAATGTATCAGTAAGGGAAAAGGGGAATATTTTTTTACAGGAAAGCAAGTTTAGTAACTTGTAAACTAGTACTCTAGGACAGTCTCTATAGAATACACATCGCTTTTCTTTTCTATTTTTCATATTCAGTTGTCAATCTATTTTTTCACTACTTTATTTTAGGTGACTCCAAGACTCATTTCCGTCTTTGCTGACGCTAAGGAAAGCCCCGAACTGCGCATGGCTTGTTTCTTACTACTACTGAATTCTGAACCCAACTTTGCAACACTGCAGGCTGTAGCGAATATTGTGAAACGGGAGATCACTAGCCCCATCCCAGGCCCCCGCAGTAACCAAGTGGCTTCATACGTTCTTTCGCATCTATCGGCTCTCGCCTACCACAACAACGTTTTGACAAAGAAAAGGTGATGTTCTAATATCTCCTGACAGTTTAAGACAGTCTTTATTCAGAATTTATTGCTTCCAAATTTTATCCAAAGGAAAAGAATTAACAGACACGAAAAGCATTGACATATAGTTGTGATAGCTGTGTTTTATGAGGCCTACTCTGGGACCCAGTCGCCGTTTGGGCGACTAAGGCGACTTTAGGCGATTTTAGCATTTGTCCAAAATTACGGGCGATTTTGGGCGATTTAAGGCGATTTTGAGCGACAGGGACTAGGCGATTGGGAGAGCACTTAGGCATTTTAGGTGACCTTTTAGGCAATTTTAGGTGACCGAACTAAGTAATGTGTATACGTACATGGGAATCGTCAGTACCCATAAAGCATGTACAGAACTATACTATCTAAGCGACAGAGCGTAAGGCGATTTTGGGCGACTTTAGGCGATTTTGGGCGACTTTGGGCGATTTTGGGTCCCAGAGTAGGCCTTTTATGACTGGCTAACGAAAACACGCGTGTCCTCAAGATTTAATTACCAATCTGGACTGAAATCTTAAAAAACTACAGCATACATCGCAACAGGCATCCGAAGATCGTTAGAGCAAGTGATTGTATCACAAACCAGCATTCTTCGAGCTCTTCGAGTTGATTGCATTCGACCACTGTTTTATGAAATACAGCATTATTTCTAGACATGCGCAGCTTTTTTTTTTTTTGTAATATCGACCGCTGATTGTTGTTTTAGGTCAATGCAGGCTCGCCTGGCCCTCCGTCTGATGCCGAAGATGAGTTATGGCCTGGGTTACTCCAAAGGAATGCGATTCGCTTATCACTCAGGTAAGGAACAGAATTCAGTTTACACGACCCCACAAGCATTGTGCTTAAAACCCTTATCGTGTTTAAATAAAGGATATGATGATGATGATGATGATTCAATAAAAATGGCATGTGCACGTTTTAAGAAAGGCTTAAGGGCTAGCCTATTGGAGTCCGTATCAAGCGGTCCACATTCGATGCCTGGCCAGGGTTGTTGTGCTGTGTTTTTGGGCAAGACACTTAACTCTCACAGTGCCTCTCTCCATCCAGAAACTGGCAAAATGTTAGGCGAAATTCAGGGAGAGTATCAATACTCCTACCTGGTTTATGCTTTGAAAACCGGGTTAAATTTTAAAAAGCGCATGCCTGTCGACGCACTACGCTCTTAAACTTTACTATGTAATGAATAACTTCGATTGTCTTTTATTTCCAACAAACAGAAAAGTTCCAAACAGGATTTGAGTTGGAAGCAAACAAAATGGACGTCCCAGATAGCATGCTGCCCCGAAACATGAACGCAAGAATCCTACTGAACTTGATGGGTTACCAGACGAGCGCATTAGAGGTGATTATGGCATGTTTTGTCGCCATTTTTTTCATGTGGGTTTCATCAGCACACACAAAAGTTAGAACCACGCTGCACAGCATAGTAAAGTACTGCTCAACAGCGTTCGTTTGAATGGTCACACACTAGGGTTTCACCCACAGACTTAACATTTAGAACCACCTTGTACAGCATAATTGCTCAGTAGCGTTCATTTGGATGGTCAAAACTAGGGTTCCATCCACAGACTTAAAAGTTAGAGCCACCGGCCTTGTAAAGCATAACAAACAGAACAACGCGAAAATACTGCTCAATAGCTTTTCGTTAAGATGTTATAACCGCATTAATTGACTCAAAGCTTAATTTAAGCTATGAAGAGAAAGGGTTAACCCTAAAAGTTTAACGCCCTGGAATTTTTGGCGAAGCAGACTTCTCATGTTTTGTTTTTGTGCTTTTATTTTCACGTAGTTTGGCGCCCGAATCGAAAACATGGACGATGTCATTGAACAAGTGATCTCCGAAGTTCGCAACCGACACAAGCGTTCGTTATGGGGCAACATCCTCTCCTGGTTCAACGAAGAGACTGAAGAGGCTTCAGGCGATGACAGTGACGAGAAAAATCCAACAACCCGTCCCACACAGCGTTCAACTAGCGCAACCAGCTTTTCTCGAAGGCATTCTTTGCGCAACAGTCAATCAACAAGCACCAAAGCCAGCACCAAAGCCAGCACCAGGCCCACCACTCGTTCATCGACTCGTCCAACTTCACAGCCAACTGGAAGTCAGAGGACTTCAACCCGACAACGCCCCACATTCCCGTCCTCAGATGGACAGACTGTAAGTTGTTTTCAGAAATAATATCCGAGGGGGGGGGGGTGTGGGGTGGGGGTGGGGAGGAGGAAGGGGGCATGAGTGTCTGAGCTTTTATATACCTCTCTCCCAATTTTTGCTCCTTCCTTAGTGGATTTTGTGCTTTTATTTCTGCAAATTATTACACAATGTTGCAATATTTTAATTTTACCCAGTTCCCACACCCACGGGAGTCTTAGTCCCTACTCTACCTTCTCTAGCCCCCAGTAAAGTTCCCCCCACCATTTTATTCCCGGGTTCCCACCCCTGTCCCTTACTCACTCGGTTAAAAATTGCAATGTGCTGAAAATTACTTCCAAATAGACGAACGCTTTTACGGAACGCATTCATTTTTTTGAAACTTGGAATTTAAAAAGAAAATTAACCCACTGTTGATCTGACAATTCGAAAATTTTCCCGTTACAGGAGCAAATTTATTCTTGAATTTACTGCACTGTTCATACTTAGGAACGAAAAATTATTTATTTGAAAAAGGTTAAAAGGCTAAAATATGTACAAACAAAACCAAACGTTTTCGACTAAAAGTCATCCTGATCAGGGAACCCTGATAATGACTTTTAGTCGAAAACGTTTGGTTTTATTTGTACATATTTTAGCCTTTTAACCATTTTTTAAATATTTTATAATCTTAGCGAGCATTATGTTGAACAAAAATTATTTAAACGTATGGAAACCCTCAAATAGTGGTCTAATGTTGTTAAAAATTACGATGCTAGTGTACTGAAGCTATAAACGAGTGATATTATTGTGATGCCATCAGGAACTTTAGATCCCAACTTGAAAAACGTCAGGCTGATATTTTCAAGTTCTGCCCTTGTTGACTGGAAAAACAGCGAAAACTTTCAACGGCTTCCTTATTCCTTCAACAACAATCAGTACTTTATATCTTCATCCTGATAATCTAGGCGCATTTCATGTACGAGCTATAGTTCCTCGCCAACTTTAGTGCTCTTTCCTAAAAAGCAGAAAAATCCCCCTGACAGTGTCCCTCTAATGAGAATTTTAAAGGCTAATTGTAAAATTGTGTCGTCTTTCTAGAAATCCCAACGTGTGTCAGCTTACATGAAATTGTTCGGAGACGAAGTGAAGTTCATGGAATTCAAACAACAAGACATCAAACAATTCGCACAGGACATTTCAGATCTTCTGATGGGAAAGAAGGAGCGTATTGAATACCTCGACAAAGGTAAATAGCTTTGCTATCCGATAAGCATTTCTTCATACCAGGATTCATCTCACACTACGGAGAATTTAGCCAATCAGAAGGCTGGAAAGTTGTTGAATACTTAATGGTATTTCACGGGTTTTATATACAGTATACAGCAGTGTTTTTTCCAACCACAATGTGTGGCTCGTGCGAATTTTAAGATAAATGACTGAGTTGTGCAATGTTTTATTGTTATTTTTTTTTTACGATATACCATGAAAAACTTACTCTCGAGTTATTGTTCGTGTTAATACTGAAAAATAACAGTTCTGATTTCGGGGGTACTAGTGTTAAACAGTACGGTAAATCGCGATTCGCAACCTGTAAACACGTCGATACAAGCACTTTTCTAAGAAGGGTACGCGGTCAAAAACGGTAACACAAAAAACAATCGCACTCGAGTTACAATCATCCAATTGTAGCCCGTGCCAAGCGCGGGAAAATGTGGCGCAGCGCGCGAAAACAAAGCCACGTTTGGTTTTCGTTCTGCTTCTAATTGGTTGGAAAAAATGGCATTTTATTGATTAGTTAGAACAAATTACACGTGTTTTTTTAACCAATTAGAGAGCGCGTCTTTGACATTCAGTGGAAAACTGACCTTAAGTTACTAGAAGTGTTACTAAAATTATCAATCATTGTTTGTACCACAGGTATTGTTATTACCAAGAAAGGAGTGGAGATTACACAAAGGCTGGAGAAAGCACTCCAGCTTGCTCATGGTCGTCGCATGGTGCCAACCCTGGCTGGCATCCCACTTGATTTCCAGTATCGATCTGCGGCTGTCGTCAAGGTGATCGCCGCTGCCAAGATGAACGTTGAGCCGTCCATAATCAGCCTTTTGAAATGGCAGAATCTTCAACTAACAGGCGGTGCAGAGATCATACCAAGGTAAGTTATATAACAACCAAACCAATCACTCTGGCCAATCACAAAGGGCACAGACAATCCGGTAAACCAATCAAAATTCGAATACATATAGCCGGCGCGAAGCGCGGGAAAACGTGTGTGAGCAAGTAACGATTGTTTTTTTCTGATTGACTGAGAAAGTTGCCAAATTTATTTAACTAATAGTAGAGTGTAGTAAACCAAAACCAAAGCAAAAGTGAATTACTTTCAACACTCAATTGAAAAGCGCTCTTATAAATGAGAAACATGCGTTTTATCAAACAAAGAAAATTTTGCGCAATTTAACAGAAAACTTCAAAAAATTTGAACGCAATATTGAAATGTCTTCTTTCAAAACGAAATTTTTGATAACAAATGATGTATCTGAGAAAAACCAAAGATTCCGTCAATAGACTCGAAGTTATTAAATCCGCTTGATGATTTTAAATCCTATCAACTTTTATAGCCTCTATTGTTTTTCAAGCTGTCTTTTGAGCTGCAATAGTACAATGTGGAAACCATTTTATCTTGGAACCTTTTACACACAGTTCAATATACCATTTATTTTGTTTTGATATACGTGACATAATCACATATTCATTAATCCACGGATATGACAAGAACTCGTGAGTGACTTAGCTTCCAGCAGAGTCTTCTTCGCTCTGAGGTAGAGCACTTACACAGGCATTGAAATGGTTATGGGTTCGAATTTTCTTTGCAACTGCATAAGTCGATGTGTAAACGTAAAGATTTCTCTCTCTGATTAAACAAAGTGAATTGCTTAAGTGAAACTTTGATATATTTTTTTACTTATACTATTCTAACAATTCTTGTTTTAGCATTGGTGCCCACGAACACACACAAATTGGAATCCACACTCCGTACCTGCGCATGGGTCTTCAGGTGAAAACCGCTGCTCATGCTAACCCTGAACAGAAGATTGATGTGAACTTTGACGCTGGCAAGGAATACAAATTTACTTACAACCTTCCCAAGGAACAGCGCGAAATCTTGCACGTAAAGTAAGTTTAAAGAATTCGAGGATAGCACAGCATACTACTACTGTCACTCCAACAGGGGCTGTATAGGGGGGGGAGGGGGGGGGGGGGGCAGGGTTTCAGCCACCATACCAATGGAAATTTAATCACATCTCATTGCATTTAAGCTGGACCAAGGTTGTTTGGTCTGCATTTCACTTCGGCAAAACCTGGGGAAAATTTAGTTAAACACTTCATATTCGTCACTTTACAGTTGACGAAAATGACATTTTTGAGGAAATAACACATGGAGAATGTTGAAAAAATACTCCCTATTAGTGTAGGGTGGGGGAGGGGGCATGCCTTACTTACTTGCGCAATCATGTCCCCTTCCTTTAAAAAACTCCCCAGCTATTTACAGGAGAATGGAGAATGCGTGTGTGATTGGTGTCCAGGACGGCATGGTGTTCGATTGATGATATAATCGTTTCTAGCGTTATATAACCCTTGTTTCCAAAGAAAAATCAAAAGTTAATTTCTCCTTACAATTTCAATACATTTTAAAGCAGACAAGTGACGAGAATAAAGAAAATCAAATTCCCTTCCTTCCCTTTTAGTTTTATTTTCGTATGTAAGTCGGCCATATGAGATTAAAGTGCGTTTTGGTAAAATTTTGTTTCAGGTACGATACCCATGGTTTTGCTGAAGAAAAGAATCCAGAGAACTGCCAGATAACTCAACAGCAGATTTCCCTGGATTTCAAGACGCCTCACCTCAAAAAGGTAATAGATACATTTAGCTATATGATATGATAAATGCTGCTTACTTGCAGTACAGAACACAGAACGACTTTTCGCTTTTCGCAGCTAGTTTTTCTCATTCGTTTGCTCCAATTTGGTGATTAAATTGTGAAAAATTTAAGTAGGTTAACAAAATGGCCAAAAAACAACTGTATGTCTTAAACAGCAAGAAAGAAATAGCAGCAATCGAGAGTCTTGATGGCTGCCATTTTGGATTTCAAAGTCGACCGAAGACTATATGGCACAGCCTTGTTTCAATAGCCCTAGTATCTGGACAAAAGTTCCCCTTGATATCAACTTGATAAATAATATATATGACTTAACATCAAAGGCAGTTCAGCGTTACAAAAGACCCACTGGAAAAACATCGTCCCGGCTCCCAAGAAAACATGGCAATTTTTTAACAAACGTTTTGTTTTTCTTCTTCACTCAAGCTTGAAAAGACCTGCAAAGGACAAAACCTATTTGGAGTTCAGTTGTGCGTCGAAGGACAATTCCCAGACCTCCCCGCGTTAAGGCTTCAGCAAGTCCCAGTCTTCCCCACCATTGCTCTGACGGAGCTGCGCGTTTCTATGGCGCCTGCCTCAGACAAGCCAACCGCTGTACAGTGGATACATCAGGTGACCAAGAATGACGACAAAGGTGAAGATAATAAATTGATCCTTAACTTTCAGCTCATCCTCGGTGAAAACACTTATCCAACTAGCTAGTGTAGTAAAACAAAGAAAAGAAACAACTTGAAACAACACTTAGCATCGACTTAGCAGGAAAATAATAGCTCTAACAGAGCGAAAAACTTCACCAGTTTTGTCGCTTAGGATAAACCAAGTTTTCTTTGTTTGTGATGTGTAAAATAAAGACATATGATCTTCTCAGTTGTGATGGCAATTATGCAGACTTAAGACAAGATATTTAACATTTAATGCTTCTTGTTGTGGATTTATTTTTCAATTTTTTAATTTCCTTTTTTTCCATTTACTGTTATATTATCTCCAACCAAATATTTTTGTTTAGGGCCTTGCGTTCCAATATTTCTTCGCCTCTGATGTACAGATTTCGTCAACTTAAGATTACAAGTCGCTTCTTTGAAAGTTTAAATTGAAAGAAACCGTATTGGAAAAGATTAAGAGAGATCAAAAATTGAAAAAATGTTGTACTTAATTTTGTAAGATGCACTACTCATGACAACCTTTCTGTACTTATTTAAGCGGAAACTGACCCTGACGGTAAAGGGGTCAAAAATAAACAAAGTGGATAAAAAAAAAAATTATTTTTATTCTTCGCAGGGCCCGACTGTTTTTCTAGTAACGGACAAAATACAACAAAAAAAATAAAAAAAAAAAAACAAAACCAAATTAAAATTCAAAAAAAAAGAAAAAAAAAAAAAAAAAAAAAAAAAAAAAAAAAAAAAAAAAAAAAACAAAAAAAAAAAAAAAAAAAAAAAAACTTCATTTAAGCGGCAAACTGATCCTGACGGCTAAAGCGGTCAAAAATAAACAAAGTGGATAAAAAAACTAGAATATATATAAAAAAAAACTTTGCTCTATATTTCAGTTTGTAAAACAAACCGGCACCACTCATCGGTTTGTCGCTGTGATATTGCAGTTTTTAATTATTTACTTCATTTATGTCGTCACAGAAATGCAAGTCCTCGGCCGAATCGACGCTTCATCAAACTCAGTTTCTCGCCAAATCCCGTACAAGGTGACTTACACCCGAGCAAACCAGCAACTGTTGGTCGAGGCACAGAAGGTGAAAGCACCCGGATATGAAGACAGCATGCTGACTTGCACCATCAACCGCGCGGAGGGACTGAAACTACAGTTTGGACAAGGCAAGCTTCAATACCAGGTCTCTGCGGCTGGGCAAGTTCAAGACCAGGGCAAGACTATGCGCCTGCAGTTGCAGTGGACAGAGGTAACAACTCTCGCTAAATCCGATGTTTTGTGCGAGTGTGATTATGTTGACACCCAAAGGAGAAGGGAATCCAAAATAAAGTCACTTGGAAGATAAGAACGTAGATATGCTAAGAATAGACAATTTTTAACGAATATTTTCTTAGTTTCTCTAAAAGAAAGTAACAATGTCTTATTTACAATTTTGCACCCGGCAAAGTTTTCAAACTTGGCCTGGTGGACCCGGCGTTTATTGGACTCCTACAGTTAATTCGAAGCCCGGTGTTCATAAAGCAAAGATTTTTTATTCATTATTTTTGACTGCCATATATCTTGCCCTTATACCTACATCTTATTATACCTCTTATAGTACACTCAACAAAATAAATGGATCCTGATTGGACGAGAGCAGTACAATTAATCCCAATCGTACTCCCAAGGAGTACCTATTACTCTTCTTTCCGAAGTTGACCCGAAGTCTTTGTATTGGTTGACCCGAAGTCTCCCGAAGATTTCCGATGTTGATTCGTTTTGCTGAGAGGCTAGTAGACTTAAAACTCTTTGTTTCCAACCATCTACAGGTTCCTGAACAATGGAAGAAATTCTTTTACAACTGGAAGCCCCAGATCTGGTACTTTTTGCAGCAGTTTGCTTGGGTCAGACGCTCAGAACAGTTTAACAAACAAGTGGCCATTGAATTTTCACTTACTTCGCCCATGACCGCCCTGCTCAGAGTAAAAACGCCAGACGCGATTGCTGAGCGAACCGACCTCTCCCTACCCGTGAGAGTCGACCGTTTCCCTCAATCCCTCCAGGAAATCAAGAACTACTTTTATGGTAAGTCGACTGTTAACAAGGCTCTATCTAAGTCATCTATGTGTATAATGAATTTCTGAGATGCAAACTTGAAGAGGAGTTTGCACTGCTATAAACCTCGCTCTCGAAAAGAAATTAGAGTTTGGACTGCTGGCAAGTTTAGTTGTAGCTTTGTTTAGAACTTTGCTTTGTATTGGAAATCTATTTTCTTGCAAGATCTTAAGTGGATCTCCGTGGAGCGTATAAGCAAAGTTTTTAAATGAAGGCTTTGGTGGTGCCCTTGGTTTAGGGCTTGAAACCCTGACAGGAAAGTAGCCGTAGCAAACGTAGAGAAGTTTTTAAACACTGAAATCGGGCAAAATTTTGACCAGTGCGTCTGGCAGAAATCACGTTACATCGTTATTACTAGTTTTTAGGGTTGCGCCTCGCGTACTTTATTTCCCGTTCGCGCGATTCCTATTTGGTCCTTTTTACCACCATTTTATTATATTATATATGTAAAATTTTGAGACCAATAAAGTTGATAGACCAATGTTTTACAATCCTCTTTAATCTGTTCAAAAACACTTGTGTCTTCACGTTGCTTGTTTTCAGCCCAGTGTGAAGTGCAGGATTCCAGCATTAAGGTGTTTGATCAACTCCAGTACCAGCACAACATCAAGGGTGGATGTCCGTATGTTCTGGTTCAGGATCGTAGGCAAGGCAAACAGAGTAGAATCCAGGTAGGACTGTCTTGTTTGAGATCAAATGACATAAAAGAAAGTGGTAGAATTGTATTTGGACATTTTGGCAATGGTTTGCCAATACCGAGATCTCCCTGTCTATGTGGTCTCAGTATAGTATAGTCGCTTTTTTTTTTTTTCCCCCCCCTTTTGTTATACTGTTTAAAGTGTTCTAGCTTTTAAGTCTGTGGATGAAACACTAGTGTGTGACCATTCAAATGAAAGCTATTGAGCAATTCTTTCTGTAGTTGTAATTATACTGTTCAAAGTGGTTCTAACTTTTAAGTTTGTGAATGAAACCTATGTGTGTGACCATTGAAAAGAGTGTGAGACCATTCAAAAGAAAGCCGTCGAGCAGTACTTTCATGTGGAATGTTTGCTGTTCAAAGGCGGTTTTTCAACTTTTAAGTCTGTGGAGAAGACCCTAGTCAGATGTGAAATGGCCATTCAAATGAAAGCTGTCGAGCAGCACTTTAATTTGGTGCTATTTTTTCCGATTGGTGTAAGAAGAAGGAAGGAATAAATTTTGAATATTGAAAATTGGTTATGGGAGTTAATTTCTTTTCCATTTTTTTCATGATAAGCTTACTGTAAAGATTGACCAACAAGGCCAGAAGACTGTCTCAGCGAACATCCAGCAACCCTCCCAAGAGTCAGTGGTGATCAAGCCAGACCAGTCCATTCTAGTTGATGGACAGCAAATGGATTGCTCTCAGAAGGCATGTCAATCAAAACAGGGCGGAGCCACTGTCCAGAAGGTACAGACGTCTGATGGGAAGACTCAGATTCAGCTGTCAACCAAGGTGAGAAATTCTCCTTTCTTATCCCATTCTCTGTTGTGAGAATATAGAGAGAAATCAAGACTGCCACTTAGTTAATGATTTCTGTTCTCGCTTGAAAATGTTTTATCAGTGTTATTGTAGAGAAAGTGATCTATGCATCGAAAATTTAACTCGAAACAAACTTTAAAGGGTTTGTGGCGTCAGAATGTAGAGTTTTAAGGACACTGTTTTTTTTTTCCTGAGCTACTGCCATTTTTTAGTATATTTCGCCATGAAAATCAACGCAATTTTCATTAAATATTACCTATAACTCGCATACTAGGGCACTGGATTGGTTTTGGTTTTGTTGGTTTGTACATGTGTAGAAGTACATACATTCCACGAGTTTTCTGATTATAGAAATCGTCTAATGCAAAACTAAGGCAGAACGCACAGTGTCACGGTCTTTCAATGGCCATAAAAACAACTTTTTAAAATAATTGGTTTTACAGTAGTAAATACAATTCTTTTCAGTTGGGCCTGCACGCTACGATCCAAGGTCAACGGATCCAGGTACTTGCATCGCCTCTTCTGCGCAGCCGTGTTCGTGGCCTGTGTGGTGACGCTGACGGTGAACAGTGGAACGAGTACAAAGATCCACAAGATCGCGTTCAGAAGTCAGTGGACAAATTCATCCAGTCTTGGCAGCAACATTGTTAAAGGTGATTAAATTTCCTTCTCTCATTTCAACGAAAAAATGACGAATAAATAATTTATTGTTCACTCATTTAGATGCTTTAGTGAGCTCAGTCACAAATTGAATGTGCCATCGTACAAAAAATGTCTACGGCTTATTGTTTCTTATTTTCGCGAAAATGGAACGGGAATATTCGCGGAATTTAAATTTCGCGATTTTGCTAAAAAAAATACGTTAAAGGGAACTAAATTTCGCGAAATTGTCAAAATACTGGTCTGCATTAACAAACAGTTAGTCTCAGAATTGCCACAACTGATTTTAATTTTTCATCATCACCATCATTTTGTTAGCCATTTTAACATTTCTATAGATAGTTTTCAATGACACTAAACAAAACTATATATATAACTTAAAAAACTAAAAACAGTTTTACATGTTCCTTTAGCTTTGTAACAAAGCAGAGCTAGTTTGACGATTGTACCAAGAAAATTATGTAGTTAACCGACAGCAACGTTGATTAATTATAACGAATTATATAGAAAAGTTCGCGTCGTTAATTTTCACGAGAACTTTTTTCGATTTTTTGGAAATCGCGAAAGTTGAGTCCCGCGCAAATAATTAACAATATATTTCACTAACTTGTCTTTTGGTTGATTTTCTCCGTAGAAACCATGAAGGAAAACCAGACCGACCAAACCGGAAATGACCTTTTCACTTTTTTATTCTCATTTTAGTTTTAGTGTTTGAATTTTGTATTAGGACAAACAAATTGTCAAAAATAGATATTTTTTTTTCACTCAAGAGCCAAACTGCTAACAGCATTTTAATGCTCTGAGACTTTTTTCTTGTATTGGGTTTTTAAAGTTGGGTGAAGGGATATTCAAATAAAATTTGGGCATTCAATATTGTGTTGTTGTGTTACATGTAACGATAATCTTGCGTTAAGCAATGGTCACACCACACATCTCTGCGGTTCCGTAATCTCACGCGCCTTGCGTGATGAATTCTTGAAAAAGATGTTAGGTTAAATTTTGCAAGTTTAATATTCGTTATCCCTCTCAATTTTTTCGCCAGTTTAAATCACCCTTGTTCACTTTTGGTTTTATACCTACTTTGGTTCTGTTTTCTTCTTTTGAGATTTTCACAGATTTTTAGTTGGAAGGAAAGACTTGACTGAAGCTCGAGAGATGAAAACCACTGTATGGGGACTTTGATGAAATATTACATTGTTAATATTTCTGATAATACATCCCTGCTCTGAAAATAAGGCCCCCAAGTCTCAAATTCAAAAGCGCCGATATTAAGGCCTCTCGAACTAAGCTTATGAGCTTACAATAAGTTGGATTTAGCTCTCAAGGGCGATAGTATTTCTATTAATATTTTTACCTCCTTACAGCGGACATTTGATACATATAAAGCTTGTTTTATGTTTCACATAGTCATACTTTATTATTTAGAGTTTCAGATAAACTCCAGTACTTTCGTGCGATCTCAAAACTTTCATACACAATACTCTTACAAATATACGTCATAAACGGAGAAGTAATTTTTTGCAACGCAAAATAATTCATTTTGCTTAAGAGCCCTTCTGGAACAGCCCAACAAAAATGCCTTATGAACACGAATTAACTCAGGGCTTATTTTCGAAATTTACGGTATCAATGAGCTCCTGACGGTATAGGAATAGTGGAAGTTACAGTCTCCCGGACTGTGGCTCCGCCCACCTACTGGTGACCCCGCATGATATTTCCGGATAGCTAAGTCCTGGACTTTGGTTGTGAAATCGAGTAGGTTACGGAGATCAGGGAGATAACAAAAAATAATTGCCCTCTTTAAATCTGCTTCACGGCTACAGTGCAAAAGAATCAAGGACAGTTGCATAACATTTTATTTTTTAGCTCAGTTCTAAAATGAAAAGCTATATAAGCTTCAGTATGCAGTGCATAACCCATTTAGTTTTGTGTTTGCAAAGAAAACTGTAAAACTATATATCTCTCTCTGCTGCTTATGTGGTGTTATGTTAACTAAAAGCAAAGAAATTGTTTTATAATCTTTTTTACAAACATAATGAGCTGAAAGGGATGTTGTAGCTGCACAGATTTGTGGGGGCGTTATACGTGAATGCAAAGTTTCACGTACGTCTTTTTTTTTCTAAATTAAAATTTAGCTGTATTTTTCTGTTAAAAGTATTGAGGTTTTATGTAATTTCAAAACGCCTTGGGGTTATTTTTTATGGGGTAGGGGGGGGGGGGGGGGTTTTGGGGGGGGGGGGGGGGAAAATGGGTTTGAAGCGGTAACGTTATTTTGTGAATTATGAAGATATTTTTTATCATTGGTTTTCTTTTTTGTGCCCCTTTTCCCCTCCCCCCCCCCCCCCCCCCCTTTAAGGTGTTACTGCCACGAAAATTTTTGTGCTTTCTTCAAGTTTTTCTAACATTTATTACTTTACACCTTAATACATGATTCAGTAGAATCTTGGAGGAGAGAGAGTCGAAATGGTAAATAAGTGGATTTGAAACAAAAATTGGAGAAAAATGAAAATTTAAATTAAATATAGAATTTTGATGAACATCTTAATAGACTTAGCCTAAGTATTCTCCACAGTCTTACTATTTTTTCTATATTATATTCCACCCAAAACTTTTATCCCATTTCATAAACATCCACCTGCATTTTTTCTTTAAAACTGATCTGTTTGTTTACTATAACCTTACACCAAGTTCAAGGTAGCTACAAAGTTTATTCAGCTTGTTTTCAGAATTGCCTCGTTTTTATGTCTTGAACTGTATGAATTGAGATGCAAATATGCCGGAAATTTTCCAGATTATATATGAAAAGAGCCTCAATATTTTAACACATCTTACAATCGTCATAAGCAATATATGACAAATTTAGATTGAATATTTCGTTGCAGAAGTCAAATCCTCTTTCTTTTTGCTAGACATAATAAGTTAATTAAATAAATTTACAGTAAAGTAGGGCTTAAGGACTTCTTAAAAATTTTACATGTCAACATAATATGCCGAACTTGATATGTTACACGGGATGTTTATTTTCCCTTTCGGACCTTTATTTGCTTTACAACCCGCAATTTTCTTCCTAGCGATGGCGTTATTATTTAAATAACCAACGAGATAACTCAACGCGTTTAAAATAAACAATAAATGATGAAAAATTCTAAAGAGAGGAAATCATTCAAATGGGTTCCTCTTTTATTCGACAAACATCCTTTGAAAATATATTCATATAAGTTTATTTTTATGTTGAAAGTCCATTTTTTAATACTTCAGTAGCACACAGCTGCTACAGAGATAACAAAGAAACCTAAAGCATTTGATATGATATATATATTTTTCGGAAACGGAAACACTTTCATAGGAAACAATACAATTTTCGTATCACATAACGAAAAGGAACGTAGCAGAATGGCCGCTTTGAACAAAGCTATTTCTGAGCGAAGATTCAAGCAAGTTCGTTCATTTATAGATTTAGGCGTGAACCTGAATTCAAAAGGCAAAGATGGAAAAACTGCTTTAATTCAACTGTGTTCTGTCGAGCCGGATTCTTTGGCGGTTTCCATCGCTTCACGTTTCATAAAACGAGGAGCGAAAATTGACGTAACGGACTACAATGGTTTAACTGCATTGTCGAATGCGGTTCTTAAACAAAAAGAAGATATGGTCGCCTTGTTCTTAGAAGAAGCTGGGAATTTTGACCTTAATTCCAAGGACAAGAAAGGGAACACGGCTCTTTTCCACGCAGCAAACGTTGGGAATTTTAACATCTTAAACGCTCTTGTCCTTGCTTTGAAGAAATACCAACTTAGTGTGAACGTGGCGAACAATGACGGAGTCACCCCTCTTATGCAGGCGTGTTTGAATGGAGATGTGGTTTGCGCGAGGTATCTTATTAAAGAGGGAAAAGCTTGTTTGAATAGTAGAGACTGGATTTATAGAAAGACAGCTTTGGAGTTGGCGAAAATGAAAGGAATTGAGGAAAGCGTTTTGATGTCAAATGGCGGTGAGTCGCCACAGATTTGTTTGAGTGGGGAAAGAACAAATGAGAATCTTACGCGGCAAAATCATTTTCAAAGGAAGCAGAAGAAAGTTCTTGAAGAACACAAGCAGCCGGTAAATAGTCCCACAGAGGGTAGGAGATTGGACAGAACATACAAAGATCAACTTCAAAAGGTTTATCGAATTTATGAATGCCAGCTAACAGCTTCGTTTAAAATGGGAAAAAAGCCAAAGACAAAAATACCAGAGTCTACAACAGAAACAGAAAAAGCAAGAAAAATGACCAGCGCTTCTCCAAAAGGACGAAGTTCGTTGAAAAGCGGCAACGCTTTCAAACTTTTGAAGCGGAACTCTGTTTTAGCTGATAACATTTCTCGCGCATTTCCGTTCCAGAGTTTTCAACGTTCCCAATCGTTCACCGATCTGACGAAACTGAATTTCAAAGATTCGGAAAGGCTCGCTTTTTCATCGCCATTTCCGAGGAGTCGCTCGCCTCTTAATTTGACACGTTCGGGAAGAGTTCGATACGAACCTTCGGGAGCCGAGACTCGTTCGGTGTCGTCTGCTAATTCGATACCGACAGTCTTTGAAACAAACGAACTTGATGAATAAGTATGAGTTAATTATTAGTAATCAATTTTTGCACTAATCGCTCGAACTTTGAGTTGAATCTGTCCAGTTGAATCTGTCTTAATCTTTTTATTGTCTAGGTCAATGTAAAATTTCTCCTAACAATGACCCATACATTTTCTTTAGTTATTCTCGGGAGAATTTGGACCAGTTTGGTTTTAAGGATGCACGCCAAGCTAGTTCTACTTTAGAGCAGTGTTCAATTGAGTGTCGTAAAACCAAAACCAAACTAATTACTCTGGCCAATCACAAAGGAAAACGGCCAATCCAGTAAACCAATCAAAACTCGAAGCACATGTAGCTGGCACAAAGCGCGGGAAAACCTGCGCGAGCGAGTCACGATTGGTTTTGGTTTTACTCCTGATTGGCTGAGAAAGTGGCGCGAGATTTTTAAACCAATCACTAAGCGTAGTAATGCAAAACCAAAGCAGACGCAATTAACTTTCGACACTCAAGTGAAAACCGCTCTAAACCCAATAAAGCAATAACTCGGACTGGGAATTTGGGAAAACAGTAGGTTGGGAAATGGGATTTGGGCAAAATTTGAGTTGCAAAATGGGATTTATTTATTTTCCCTTCAGGAACCTCAATGAAAACTGAATTCCTATAATAAGCACCTCTTCTTTCCCAAAAATACTCTTCCCAACCCTGTCCCAATAAAAAAATATCCAACACCACTTCTTCAGGAAATGATCCTCCTCCCACCCATACCCCCAAAAACAAACCTAGCAAAAATGGCTTCTGCAAAATTTTTCACTGTTTTTTTTTTTTTCATTTGGTCAAGGTAGTATTTGTTTAGACTGGCAAACATTTCATCTGTCTGCTCAAATTTGGTTACAAAGTCTAGAACCAAAGGCTTTGTCTTGACAAACAAAACAATTTTCAACACCAACATTAGAAGAAATGGCTGGAAATCGGTTTGGAGAATTTATATTTCAATCTATTCTTCACTGTACTTCAGCTGGTACACATTTACTACAAAGGGAAATTCATAAACAGTGATGACGTTTGATCAGTCTCATTTGTTTTAGTTCATTGATTTTTTGAGTCCAGCCTAGATGAGCACAAAATCTAAGAACACTTCTGTCTGTCAACCTACATGTAACAAGGTAGTGAAGCAATTGAAAAGTCTTCTACAGTTATATAATTTGTTACTTCCTAAGCACTTGAAAAATACTTGTAAGGATGTGTGATATGCATGAGCAAAGGTCATTTTTTTTGACAATTGCAATAAACAAGAGTGATTTTCCTTTCTTTCCTTGCAATATTTCTAGAAAAAAATAATTTTCTTCATGTTTTTCGAGTTGAAGAAACACTTTTAAAAGCTTGTTAGGGGGTAGGCTCAGAAAGTCTCCCCCCCCCCCCTGCACACTTATCAGAGTAAGTAAGGGCCTACCTTCCTTCCTGGCAACCCCTTTTTCAAACATAAAAGGCCATCTTCATTCCCCTCCCCTCCCTGACAGATTTGCCACTGCAGTACTGTCTTTTTCTGCTAATGTTGTTTCTGTAGCTTGATAGTAGCCTGCGAATACAGTCGCCTTTCATGGCTCCTGTTTTACATGGGAAACATAGTAGCGGGAGCAATTAGAGGCAGCTGTATTCGCAGGCCAGCTCTATAAAAGCAAAAAAAATTTTCTTCTGACTATTATTACATGTAATACTATGCGCAGGACCCTTGAAATCATTATGTATGTATTTATTTAAAGAGTATGCACGAACTGCGACGACTGAAGCCGACAACAAACGAAATATTCATGAGAATTTTTTTTTTCAGAGTTCTTTGTACAAGTAATTACACGGTATTGTTCTCAGCCTCGCATCCCGTGCGCTGGAACATAGCGGATTATCATAATTAGATTCACAGCTTTAAATAAAGCACACGTTGTTGTAAACATCGACTCGGAAGGTCTTCGGAAGCCTCAAAACCTGCAATTTTGTGTCCAAGTTTTCTCCGCCGATATAGAATTTCAAGAGTTGATTCGCGAGGAACATAAACTTGGTGTACTCTATTGTGTTCTGGCTAGAGCTAATTTTTAAATTTCCTTCTCAAAATGAAGATAGCATGTTTCAAAGTTTAGATTTCAAATTTTTACTCTCTTAGAAGCCATTAACTTGTAGCAGTTTTTGAAATCGAAAATTTCGTTCTAGTGGGAACACAAAAGAAGTTACGATTTATCACTATGCTATATAATCATTTAATTTGGTGCGCTGTGCCAGCTGAAAACTTGGACACAAAATCGCATTATCTTCAGTTAAACTTTTAAGGGCTTGTAACATCACAGACAACGGTCATCTCTCAGTAAAAGGACAATCATGATGTAATTCCATCATCCCTGGGTATCCTTATTAAATTTTAGAGGAATCGATATTCAAAATGTAGTGAATTAAAGCTTTACAAGACAGCACTCCAACAAGAAATTTGGCTAATGAATATATTAATGAGCAAGGGTCCTGCGCGACCTTAAATAAACTTATTTCATATAACAGTACATATATACTGCTACAGTTGAAGCTCATGCAGATAACCTCAGTCACAGTGACAAGTAACTTGTGACTTAATATTCACACCTTACAAATGAATAAATACTTAACAATTCACTTTTTCAGTGTTTGTCATTTATGTGAAACATTCTGGCCAATGTCTTTAGAACTTGCCTGGACCACAACTACATGTAGTTTCATCAGTTTATGTATATCAAGTTGTCCATAATACATGTACACTGTGTTGAAATGGGTTTGCACTGTCCTCATTCCACTAAATAACACAAATCAATCATTATCCTTTCTAGTCTCCAGACTGTTTAAGTCCTGTTTGAAGATTACAAAGATTGTAAACACACAAAGATTGTGATTCCTTGATTTGAGAAATAAAGATGATGATGATGATAATAATGATGATAGATACATTTGAAATGATCTTAAGACCAGTGTCAATGTAACTGAGCTGTCTACTATAGCATCACCCTCTCTGTAGTTCCTCAACAAAACTTAAACTTTATCTGCCAGAATTCTTGAGATTTCTTGCCCTAGCAGTTCTGAGTCTAATAATTTATTCTAAGTGAGTATAAACTGGGTGGACCTTTACTAATTAAACTGGGATTCTTATTATTAGTTTTTGAATGTAATTTATTCTGCTATAAATATTTTCAGTGTCCCAACTTGGCACTTTAGGACTAAATACATTTGTACTGTACTCTTAAAATAATTAAGCTATCATTATTATAATATTATTTCCTAGCTGCAAAGGTGCTTAGTGGTGAGTGACATTTGCAGTAATTGAACATGATTTCAAAGTGGTTGTTGGTTACTTGGCTATTGAGCTCCCTGAGGTATCTTATCTAACTTGACGAAAGGACTGATGTTTGACAGTGTTCGTTCAAGTTTGATAAGCAATTAGACAGCCCAGGAATAATGTCGGGTGAAGTTTTAGAATACAGTCAACAGTGCAAATATTCCATATACCAGTGCACAGGGATATGCCACCAGAGGCTGCTGGGAATCCATTGCAAGCGCCGTGACGAACAACTTTGATGACGCCACGCTACACCAACCAATGATGACAGTAGTAAGGATTGATCCAAGAGTTCCCTGAAGCGACATGAACAGTGAGATGCCGGAGAGTGCTACCATGGGCAGTAGACAGTAACCAAGGACACTAATGACGCAACCCACAGACACTCCAGTTAGACTCATTAAATTAAGAACAACATACATGGCTACGCAACCCAGTGCGCTGAAGCCATAGATGTAACCGAATTGAACCTTCCCGTGTAGAAGGAGAAACCCTCCAAACGCCAGACAAAACAACAGAGGACCTGCCAAGTCAGTGTCATCCATAATATGTGAGTCTGTAGTTTTCAATGGATTCAAAACTGAAAGTGTCTTCTGCCAAATGTGGTCAAAATTGATGCCTAATTCTTCAAGTAATGGCGGCTCATCGTCGAAATCTGTCCCATGTGCTTCATCGACTTGTCTTACTCCTTGATCCATGTTTCCTGTGTAATAAGGTGGCTGAAATTGATTGCCACCATAGAAACCGCCATCATTTCCGCCATATTGCCCGGCATATTGGTGACCATAGTTTTCTTGAGGTACCGCTGTTTGCTCGTAATTCGTCGGGTAAAAACCATCTTGGTAGTAAGACTGGCTTCCTTGGTAATACGGATCTTCATAATTCGACATTTTTCTTCTTAATTAACAGTTTGATCGAAGAATTTTGTAATAATCTTTCACTTTTCGTAAAAATTTTCGAAGGACACGTTGCCGTGCAAAATGCGCATGACTTTAATGAACGCTCACATTGATCGCAGGCGCAGACGACTGTCTCCGTTATTTTGATGCGGATTTAATAATTTTTTGTTATTTTGAAGTTTTATTTTCTGTTTATCCACGAAGAAGCCAAATGATGGATGTCTGGATGTTAGCAGAGCAAATCCGAACGCTTCTTTATGGAACAAGCGTGTGTTGGAGTTTTGTTTACGTATGTTTAAAGGTTTCGCGCGATTGCCTGCACTCTCGATCGCAGAATTTGTTGATATTTTTAATCGCCGGTTCATTTTTCTTGTTCGGATTCCTAAAAACGCTTGTCAGCTTCATCGGCGATGCTAAAAGTCATCCTGATTTGATAACAAGGCTTACAAACATGGAACCGGGAGGTTTCAAGGTATGTGAGTAAATATTTTTGATGTTGGCCCCGCGGATAAGCCAATATTTGGTTATTTGATATTGTGCCCATCCCTTACTATTTTCAATACGGTATACGCTTAAACTTATTATGCTGACATGACTTGTGGTTCTATGTAAAATACAACACTACGCCGGTTTTAGAGTCCACTAACAAACAGTCGAATAATAATAATAATAATAATAATAATAATAATAATAATATTAATATTAATAATAATTATAATAATAATAAGAAAAGTGGTATGACCATGAACCGGAAACAGTTACAGAAAATGAGGATGTCACAATATTATGGGACATGCCCATACACACAGACAGGAAAATAACAGCCAACAGACCAGATATAGTTATTAAAGATCACAAAACGGGAAAACCTGTAAATTTATTGATATGGCAGTACCATCAGACAGAAACACATCCGTGAAAGTCACTGAAAAACTATCTAAATATAAGGACTTGGAAATCGAAACAGGCCGAATGTGGGGCATGAGAACGGAAACGATACCAGTTATCATTGGAGCACTTGGAGCTATCAAAAAGGGACTAGAGAGTTATATTGGAAGAATCCCCGGCCAAATAAGCATCAGTGAACTACAGAAGATAACCTTGCTGGGTACAGCGCATATTTTGAGGAGGGTGTTGTCAAGCTAAAAACTGACTACCCTTTAGTGCCCCAGGACCATGGTTTGGTCCCGGCGCTAAGGACTTTAAGCAAACATTACGTAAGGAACATAATAATAATAATAATAATAATAATAAAATAAATAAATATTTACAGTTTGTATATCCCTCTTGTATTAATGTGTCCCTTGACTGGGGGAGGGGCTACAGCCACATGCACAGAACAGATCTTTTAGTTCTGAGAAGGGTGTGGGATTCATACATGTCCTACTCCCAGCAGGGAATATTGCCATCACACGAACCCAAAAAACTTTGCTAGTGTAGGTTGTCTGAGAAACCTGGCCTTTTGTCTCCATCCCAGGGGAGGGTGGGGGTACTCTGACAAGACCCAGCTTGATTAATCAAGGACAATAGATCATCCGAAGTCTGATCAATCAATCAATTACAATCAATGACATTTAGTTTATTGTTATCGATTGCTATCGGCCAATCAATGACCAATGGATAATCCCCAGCTTGAGTCTCGCAATCGATTATGGACTATTGTTTGCTGTCAAGCAGATTTTTTTCGATCAATTTTCTATTAATAATCTACTTGCAGAGTAATTTAGTTCTGCTCATGGTCCCATACTTTTGCTCCACCTGGATAATATGTGTCAAGTTATTTTAAATACCAAGTTCTAGAAGGGATGGGAGCATGCTGCCCTCTCCGGCCAAAAAATTAAAATCTAGGCTTTCTGGAATACTATTTTGCACATTCTGGAAGCATTTGTGACAAAAATGTTCAGTCTATGATAGTCTCCAAACACAGACGTATCTCCGGCCATGCGCTTCAGCTGAGAGAAGCAACAGCCAAAATACATTTGTGTTTACAGGCTATGGTTATGAAATATGAAAGACAGATTTTAAACTTTTCAAGCAAAAAGATAGAGCTGTGGCTCCCTTCGGCCCTTCTCCTTTCCTAACTGTGATTCCATTCTTTTTTCCAGTTATTAATGCACCATATCTTCACTTGCCATCTTTTTCACATATTAGAGGATAATACGTGGTTGTGCGGAGATATGACATATTTTCAAGTGTTATCAATATGTCATGAGTGAGCACAGTGAACAAGTGAGATATTGATTTTAACAGGAGAAGATAAATTTCATATCTCCAAGTAGCCATGTATTATTCTGTTAATTAGGATGTTTTTGATGATTTTCCGAAGATTTCTGACAATTTGCCGAAGATTTCCAAAGATTTTCATAATGTTGTCCGAAGATCATACAAATGTTTTTTCCGAACTTTTCCAAAGATTGCCAAGGAAGATCAGAAGATGTTACGACTTATTATTATATGTAATAGTGGTTTTTTTTTTTTTTTTTTTTTTTTTTTATATTGATAAACTTTGGCTCACTGAGCATTGAAACATGGCAAACTCTGCAAACTGATTGGTCAAAAATGATATCATACATGTGTAGATATCATTTTTATCCACACATGTGTAATACCATTTTATTGATTTGCTACCACTTGCTATACCACTGCAGTTTATATATGAAATACATTTATCTCATGCTGTGTTTTTTTCTTAATTTGTGCAGATTCAAAGATTCACGACAGACTCAGCTCTGGACTACTGGTGTTATTCTCAACTGATGTCCCTTCTCCTTCCCTTCGTACTTTTTATCAACATCAGATCACGCCTCGTCAAGATGCCTACTCTTGAACTGTGTGCATATTCATGGCTGGCATTGGGCGGGGCCCTGAATCTTGCATTTCCGCTATTTCTGGTACGATATCATAGCACCATGCAAGACCAAACAAGGATGAAGTCTGCAGCCTTGAGGCTACCCACTTGGGGACTGGATGTCCTCGGCATCTGCCTCTGGCTTTCATTTTGGCTCACAGTATCGCTGTCATGTTCAAAAGAGGAAGAGGTAACGCTCTATCTTTGGTTACTCTGTTGTGTTTTATTTCTGCCTTGTTTGATGCCAACAACTCCAGTCAAGCGTGACGAAGACCATTTTATGCCGTTACCACTTTACTTTGGGCTTGCTGTTTTAACAACAGGATATCATTGGTATCAGAGTATAAAAGTGATAACAGATTATGGAAGTACAAGATTTGAACTTCACAATCTGAGTCATGGTGATCTGATGTTCTGCTTTCTAACTTTGATTTTATACATTTTCTACCATTCCAAGAATCTAGGTTTCTTAATGTCTCTTGTGTTTATATTTCTTACTCCCTTCCTTTCACTTGGTTCTACATTTTCACTGTTGGTTATTTACAACATTTACTGTCAAAAAGAACAACTTTTGACAAAGGTGGACTAACAGTCACTATTACAGTCTGAATGCGCCACGGGGGGTGGGGGGTACCCAAAAAAAATTATGCGGGGAGGCTCCGCCCTGAGCTCTAACTGCCTTACCCATTTATATACCATTTTTGACAGAAATTGAACCACTTTTGTATCCCTTTTACTGAAAAAGGGTACCCCTTTCATATATCTGAAAGACCTGGCATAGAATAAATATATAGAACACAACGTTCTCTATTCATTTTCATGTAGCACTTAATAAATTAAAAAAATACAGCCATAAATTGCATCTGTTCAAAATATTTTAATTAGAAGTCCTTTTAAAACTGTGCTGGTTTATTTTTTTTTTTTATTTTTTTTTTTTTTTTTTTTTTTTTTTTTTTTTTTTTTTTTCTAAACCTAAATGACAGATTCCGATACCTTTCGTATACCGAAACTTGTGAAGTCCATACTCTTTTATATACCTGAAGCCTGAAAAAGATAACCCTTTTCGGGCGGAGCCTCCTTGTTTAGGCCATTATAGGGAGTACCACCTGTGAATGGGCCATGCTTTGCTTGCTTGTTTGTTTTTTATTTCAATATTTAAGTTGAATTTTCCAGGTTATGTTGGAACCTTTCTAGCATTTTTTATTTATGTGACCATGGCAATACAGCAAAGCACAAACTGACTATAAATAAACAGCACTAAAATAATTTAATACAAAGGGTATCCATTATGCAAGTCTAAAAATAAACAAATAGCTTGTCCAGTTTATGGACTGCTTATGCACCTTGGTTGGTATAATGTGGTATTGCACATTGTACAAGGAGGTAACTTTCATTTCATTATAAATTTGCATGATGATCATACATGCATACAACATGTTTCTGTTACTGCAATAATATTTTAACACAATATTTTTAATCATGTTGTAAATATGTTTAAATTAATACTGTTTGATAACACAAGTTATAACCGGTAAGAATTGTTTTTAATTGTATTTAAGTTACAGTTTGGTGTGTTGGTGTAGAATACAATTTTTGTTGCAGATGTAGTCTCCGCAGTTTAAATTTTTTTTATAGTTGGTGGTTTTGAGTTAATGATGTTTGTACAAAGCAAAGTTAGGAGCCCATGGCAAAGTAGAGGGGTCTGGGACCCAAATGCTCCCTGGGACAATTTAGATTTTTAGAAACTCAGAAAATAATACTATTTTAGGCATTCTGGTAGAATATTTGTACCTGCTGTAAATTCTAGTTCGAATAAGCAAATTATACAAAAAAATTGCAGGCAAATTTTTTTTATAAATGTAACAATGGTTAGTAATAGAGCATTGTTTGAATGTGAAATGTATAGGATAAATGATATTTATTTAATTTTGTAAATAAATTGGTGAGGCATTTGATTTGTTTTTCCTGCTAGCTAGAGCATTTGTTCTGTGACAATTTAGTTTAAATGAAAATGATGAAAGTCATCAACTATGGGATTCTGTTGTTGTTCTAGATCATTTTCAGAACTACTTTAAGAATAAATAGGTCGGGACACCTAGGCAACACGTCGCTGCAACACGTCGCGGCGACATGTTGCTGCGACATGTCACCTCGTGTGACATGGTGCATCTTGCGACAAACCAGTTGCGCCAAAATTTTGTCGCTGCAATGTGTCGCACGAACTCAAACTGGTTTGAATTCATGCGACACATCAAGCGACAAAATGAGCGATAGCAGCGTGCGCACGTCTGTGACAAATCGCTGCGACAAGTTGCTGTGACAAATTATAAATTAACCAATGAGAGAGCGTCATGTATTTTTGCCGTATTGAATTGGAAAACTAGTTCACTTTCCCACCCTTCCAATTCGCTTTTGTGCACCGAACAACACCTTGTCGCAGCGACTTTTTTAGCAGTACACACGGAGCTACTCGTTGCGCGTCAGCGACCTGTCGCAGCGACTTATTGCATAGTGTGTCCCGACCTTAAATGTTACAGGCATATCAATGGTAGAATGGTGAGCATTGCACTACAAAATATTATAAAAATGTTAATGTTGACACCAAGCGCAAATTTTAAAAATATGTATTTAAGTGACAAATTTGTCAAATGCATTCATGAAGAAATAGGAATTATTTAAAAATTAAGTGGGGATACTAGACACAGCTCACTGTCAAACAATGTGCTAGGAGTATTTAATATCCATGGGGTAAATTTGTAAATTAAATTATGATAATGTAAATGATCATTATTTTAGCAGTTTGTCAACGAAAAATAATTATTAGTTATTAGTATTTTTCTAACTCTGATGATTATTGTTCAGTTTGTGTGATGTAATTTGTAACATGTTCTTTTGATAAATATGATAAATAAAAAAAATATTTTATTCACATTGCTGTTATCTAGGCTTTTGTCAGGGAATGACTGTTCACTCTTTCCTGGTTGATAACAGCAATTAAAATTGCGGAATTTACATTGCAAAACTGTTTTTGGCTAGCTATTGTGCTGTGTTTGGTTATTGTCTTAGGGATTATTTACGTCAATTTAAGAAAACGCATCCATAACACATAGAATCTTCCAGGTTCTGTTAGGTTTTGGAGAATTTATAAAACCTGTGAAAAGTACACCTGACCTACCTACCCACCCCTCCCCCAACAATTCGGCACGCACCAATCCCGAAACCCATATCATGTTACCTTGTATCTAAACAATTTTACAGAGTTTTAATTTTGGAAAACATCATAATTAAAACATTAAGACTTGGTAAGCAAATAAAAGAACGAGTAGAAGGACTGGGCCCCACCAGCTGAGTTTTTGCAGCGCTTTGCCATGGCGGGCAAGAGGATGTACCATTAAGTCTCTCTTGTTTCCAGACAAAAAAGTCACACCACTGTTATACAAAGCAAAAGAGACACGTTATTTGTGAATATAAAATGAGGGCGTTATAGACGTTATAGAGAACGTTGGGAGCGGGAACCACTATAAGAACTCATTAATTTATGACTGCCAAAAAAGGTACATTAAAATCAAAGGCTATAGAAAACAGTGAGCCCCTCCCATGGATTCAGGGAATTCGAACATGGCCATAAAATTACTGAGAACAAGGGAACAATAGAAAAATATAGCTGGGAACCCGGGAACAAAAGCTGTGTTTCTGATATCTCAGGGAACAGGGATCACAACAATCGACAAATTTCTTTTAGGGAACAAGGGAACACAAGGAATTTTTTTGGGAACAAGGAAACATAGACCCCCCGGGGGGAAGGGACTCAAAATGTAACCTCGCCTTTTCTACTGGGTCTTCTGGGCGCAGTTCGACGGTGGCTCCGCCCCCTTCTCATCCAAAAAGGGAAGAGGCCGTTTATTTTCAAGATTGTGGCTCATCTGTAATTTGTATCGTTTACACTGAAATGTCCCTCAGTCACGCTTTTTTTAGGTCGGCACTGGCTGCAGACTGTCTCGCCCGGATATCAGGAGCCGTTACATTTCGTCGGTGGCCGTTGGGAAATTACTGAAAAGTCCGGAGAGGGCTCAGAAACGCAACAGGCGCATTCTTGTCCCAAGAGTCGCTTGTTCCTCTTACCTGGCTAAGCGTGTGCACGAGAAACAAGTGGCTTTGGGAACACATGATTTGATTGGCCGGATTTAAACAAAAGAAACAGCCAATCGACCAAATGCAACGTTTTAAAATCCCTTTTGTTTTGACGGTTAATTTGAAAGGCTAAAATTGAAACTCTCTTTGTTCAATTCCGGCGAATCGAATCATGTGTCCCCAGAGCTACTTGTTTCTCGTGCACAGGCCTAGCCGGGAAGAGGATGAGAATGGCAACATCTGCCATATCAACCAAGGAGGGACGCCTGAGGACGAGGTATGTAAATTCTCCTGGGGGCTAGGGGTGAGGGCGGCAACACAGCCAACATCTGGCTAATCACAAAGACGCAGTTAAATAAATGAACCTATCAGGAGCCAAAAACATGATACGATGCCACGTCACGTTTAGCAGACCACGCAATTAAAACAAAAGTAACCCTAAATTAAGTACTGCACAAGGAAGTAGCAAAAGGTTGGGGTCTAATTTAATCTGTTTTTATGATCTACGAGATAACCTATTGAAAACGCTTTTGTAACATAAAAAGTAATATTTATGTTTCAATTTCAGCTTGAATTTATTTTGAGCTTCATCGAAGAAAAGCTGACAGAGCGACAGAAGAAAAGAAAGAGTCTGGAGTCAGGCTGCTTCAAGCAAAGGTCAGACAAATTTCCATCCTAACCCATATCATGGCGATCCGTATTTTCTTTTCAGTTTCGTACCCGAAATTGAAAGTGAAGTACTCTCGCTGCAATCAGCTGAAGCTAACTACGCTTGTATCAGGGCATGATGTGTTTTGAGCGACAAATTAAAGTACCCTATTGAAATCGTTTTAGTACCGTAGGCACTTAAGTTTTTGTTATTATTTCAACCTCAGGTTCGTGGCTCAGCTTTACGAGAAAAGGAGTTAGAGCGAAGAGTACGACTGTCAAGTCATTTGCTAATAACAGACAAAGGTGAGACGAAGCACGGACTCAAATCTTGGCGATATTTCGCCCCCAAATTATGGAAAGCCTCTCAGACACTGCCAGAACTTCAATATGCTATAAAACCTTTAGAAGGGCGTTAAATGCTGTAGATATTAGTCGTCATCTTTAATTTTTAACTAAATAATTGTATATATTTTATAACTTTTAGCTCATTTTTAATCAGGAAATGCGTCGCACATATTTAAAGCTTTAGAATTGTATTCACTTTATTTTATTTTATTTTATTTTATTTTATTTTCATTGTGGCTTACCTGTAAACTAGCTGGTGCGTTCCCGCTGATTTTGCTAACCATATCTGCGGGACGCATCGAAACCATAGCTAAGTGTAATGACCACATTAAACATTGTATTGTATTGTATTGTATTGTATTGTATTGTATTGTATTGTATTGTATTGTATTGTATTGTATTGTATTGTATTGTATTGTATTGTATTGTATTGTAACGACGTAGTTTTGTTTTGTTGTACAAAGTCTACCCAACCGAATTGATTTTATTAACTATCTTGCCATATGCGTCATATGCCTACCGAAGTCGTTAACACAATGTCATTTAACTTCGTTTGACCATGAGGGTTCGTACATGTAACTGAACAGGCGGGTCGATCATTTAGATGGCCCCTAAAAATTTTGCGGCGCTCGCAAAATTAGGCTTCTACTCGCAAAAATTTAGTGGGGCTCGTTTGTGTGCTCGCATATTTTTACAAGAGCTCGCATGCTCGGTTTTGTTGAGGTAGTTTTTCAAAATGCTCGTTGCTCGCTGGATATCTTTTGTCAGTGTTAGTGCTTGCAAAGAAAAACGCTGGGCTCCCATGCTGGCAAAGACCATTCGATACCCTATGTAGAGAACATACACAAACAAAATACCACCCTTTTAATATACCTACTTTACCGTTATTTTACCATTGTAAAATAACGTCAATTTATCTATTTTATTATACCAAACCAGCTAGCACGTTTGGCTCATTTGCTGTGCAAAGAAGTTACGAGTATAGTTTTTGATCAATCCCTCTTTCAGCTCTTTCTACGTGTGATGTCCGTCGATAGAGCACGAAACTAAAACATCAATGAGAAAAACGAAACTTGAAATGGAAGCGCGCCAGCGCCACTTTTTTCTTCGAGTCTGCTAGCCATGACTAGACTCATAACTAAGCTAGATATAACGAACGAAAATACGATCTGTTTTGATTTAGACAAAGAAGAACACTCGAAGAAAATGCTACATAAAAAATTTGCATTGACAACAACTGCCAGCAGATCAGACCCACTTCCGGCTTACCTGGAAAAAAGAGATATCTGCTTTCCTGATTTTTCTTAGAAAAGCGCGGTTTCTCCAAAAAGGTAAATGACAGCTCGCTCGTTCGCATGCTTCAAAGAAACGTATGCTTCGTTTATTATTAAGTCTCTCGGACCTACGCTGCAAGACGGAGGCATTTTAAAAAAATCAACACAGGAAACTAGAAAATCGATATTCCGATTTGGTATTCTGCAATGTAGTTACTGGTATTTCGCCGGCACCATAAACAGACTTACGCTACAAGAAGTCATTTCACGATTATGGCTTCTGAGATGGCGTAAACTGACGAGTATGATGACCATACTCTTAGGCCCGGTTCAGACGCCGATCTTTTCATGAGCCGAACCTAATTCCTTGAATTAAGTACATGAAAAGATCGGCGTCTGAATCAAATTAGAACGGCTATTTCAATTTGGAACGGCTCACCCGTTCTTCCCGACTGGCTTGGCCGAGAATTTCGCCTGTGGAACGCCTTTGGAACGGCTTTGATTCAGACGCCGTACTTTTCATGTGCCGATCCTAATTCATAAATCATTATAATGTATTTTGAAAACTTTGATTGGTTTTATTGGATCTGTATTAGGAACTGCCTCGGAACGGCCAAAAAGTACGGCGTCTGAATCAAGAGGCGTACTTTTGTCAATTTGGGTCGGTCCAAATTCGAATTGAGTTCGGCTCATTAAAAGTACGGCGTCTGAACCGGGCCTTATTAGTTTGAGTAGTGATCAATTTAACTCAATTTCTTTCTGTAAAATATCGAAAAATGAATACAAATCAATTTCCCTGACAGAAAAATATAGGTCAATATATTATCACCGGAAACGTGAACTTGGCTAGTACTGTTAAAACGCGAGAACCGGCCGTGTACATGGAATATATTTAATCTCTGCCGATTTAAAGTGCAAGTATTTAACGTGAAACATACATTAAAATGTACTTTGACATCGATGCAGTACATTAAGTGTGTATTTCCTTTACTTTCTCCCTTCTGTTTTGCTCTCACGATGCATAAATTGAACGGGTCACATGAATATGAACGTTTCTGAAAGCTCAGTGAAAAAAATTCATGGAATTAATGTGGCATATACAAGGTCTTCTTGCGCCTTAACGAATACGGTGATGCCCTCGTAATTTCAAAATTTACGTTCCCTTGAGGTAAACGACCAACAGGTAAAGTTTGATTGAGTTACCTTAACTTAGCAAACTGTTGTTTTGAGAATTCCTTGAAGCTTATTTACACGACAATGATGGCAGTGGCTTGCAAGACATTTCCTCCCCACATCTAGTCTGTTCCAGGCTCTCGGTAGTTGGGGGAGAGCGAAAAACAAACGAGCGGAACGAAGGGTTCCCCTCTCGTTTTTTCCTCGCTCGCCCGCGTTTTTTGCTTTCTCCTTCAACTACCGAGTGCCTGGAACAGGCTACCCCACATCAGGTTTAACTGTTCACAGCCCTATATTTCTCGTCGTTTGCATAAATGGTTAATTGCGACGTAGGAACGCCCCCGTGTTTCGTGCTTCGCGCTCGTGCTCTCTTCGCTTGGTGTTTACTTCTTTCGCGTTCTTTTGGCTTGAAAAATAGCGAGGTTGTGAACAGTATAAACTTCAAGGTAGGCCGGCTGTATGGATCTGTATGTATACATGCATAGAAACTGTTGGAGATCTTTGGACGTTTGCACCGTCCCCTACTGGATGGATGGATGGATGGATGGATAATCTTTATTTAAAAACACGGTCAAATTCATCAGCTACAATACAACAATCTAATTATGAATATATATACAAGAAAGAGGGGAATATATAAAAATATATGTACAAAAATAAAAAGCTGCTTTCCACGAATGCCGTGCCCTAGAGTACTCGTTCAATAGCTGTTATTGCAGTTGAGCCAGCGATAATATATTCTTTTGTTAAAAAGGTATGCGAACGAGGTGAAAGGGTCAACACATCAGTGAACACAATGCAGAATGACCCTTTAGCCTCGTTTGTATGTCAAACCGCTGAGAACTCCAATAACAGCTATTAGTTTTTTAAATTGCCCAAGGGACTCTGCTTGTCTTACGTTATTAGGAAGACTGTTCCACAAGATGGCGCCACTGTACGTAAAGCTGTTTTTGTAATAGTTAGTGCGCGGTAATGGAACATTGAGTTTGTTTTCAGAGTCCCTTAGGTTGTACGCGGTTTCTCGTTTTTCAAATTTAGATGATAGGTAGTCTGGAGCCAACCCGTGCAGAGACCTGTAAACCATCGTGGCTCTTTGAATTTGCTGAAGTGGGCATCATCGTTGTATAAGGCCATCCCCTTTCTCTGTTTAGCGTCGTCCGACGACCAGACGCCAAAAAAAAAAAATAACAGAAGGAAGAGGCAATGACACATATTAAATAATGTTTCATCCTTTACGCTGTTCTGTGAGTAACCACGACCGACCCTCCATTGCCGCCATGTGACTGTAACCAGTCCGCCAGGCCCACGGACAAGCTGAGGACGGGCCTCCAGTTCCAGACCCATCCACTGAATCGACCGACCGACCAAACAGAAAACACATACGACGATAAACGAAAAAAAAAAAGGGGATGGCCTAATACCGATGTAAGGAGTGGACTAAACTTTTAAGCTGATCAAATTTTCTTTCTTTTTTTACGCTTTAATAGCATATCTGAAGGACCGAATATGGCTGACGGCAACATCGGACTTGACGACAGGTGAAAAACTGAAACCTTTATCATGATCTAATATACATCCTCTGTTAATGATAATGCAAGCGGGCTTTCTTGGGAATGAAATACAGATTCTCTTAAGCTCTCTTAGCTATATTGTATTTTGCGTCAATCCCACCACATAAACACTCCGAGCACTCAACCCAAACTAGAAAGCCTGCCCATCGTTGTGATAACAATACGGCTCAAGCTGTCCTTCGTAACCACTCTTGTTAAGCGACCATCTTCAGTTATAAATAAATAAGTAAATAAATAAAAATAAATAAGTTACCTTTATTTAGACACGGTACTGAAGGTTTAAAGCTAGGAGCTTTTGTGGCCGTGTACCCCAGGAAGGAAAACCGGAGAATTTATTGTGATTTTTATATTAAAGTTTCCTTTTTTCCAAGATCGCCACAGGAATAGAACAGGCTGCCTACACAAGTAGCATTGGCAACATCACTTTAGTCTTTCAGGGAAGGAATTTCAATGATTTATTTGTCACATCATAGTTAGTAGAGGGAGACTCCTCTACTAACTATGGCCACATTTTGTATTTTTCCCCTAGTTACTGTTTCTAAAAAAATAATTTTTAACATTTAGCGCAAGAAATTTAAAAGTGTAGCTATTGTTTTAGAGGTCGAAAACAAAAGCTGCACTTGTAAATTGCACTTGTAAATGTTTTATTGAATTGACCCCAGTTTGGGGTTCAATGGGTTCACAAGCTGTTTCTTGAATCCAAGGTAGCGCTGCGTGTGCGCTTGTTCAATCAAAATTCGCCGAGTGTCGCCCAGCGGTTTCTGGAAAAAAAGGAGCAAAAGGAATATAAACCTGGGAACACGGGAACGAAAGCTTTGTTTCTGATAATTCAGGGAACAGGGATCGCAGAAATCGACAAAATACTTCTTGGGAAGAAGGGGATCGGGATATAGACCCCCCCACCCTCCGTGAGGCTTTCGAGTCTGCAATAGGCTACATTGCCGGTCAGACTGATTACAGATAACACTGATTCTTTCTTTCTTTCTCTTACTAGGGAAACGACATATATTTCATTCAGCTTTCTGCCTGGATTTATGGAAACCTCCATACGTACCAGTAGCGGCTTCTGGGGGTTTATTACACTTGCTGTCTACGCTATAGCACTTGTTGCTATCGCTATAGCTATAGTATATATAGTTTATATAATCGCTTGTCTTTTTGCTCATTGCGCAACTGAGAAAACGGAAAGAACTAGAGCAGAGTTTGGGAGATCCCGCCAAGCAATAAAAGACAAGTAAAAAGAACTCAAAATACCTGCACAGTGCCTCATTATAGTGAGTAAATTGTAGCAACTGTAACTTAGATTTTAGTCGCGGCATGTTCAGTTGGTTTGAAAAGAGACTTTCATAGGGATTGGAGTTTAAGCAAACTACGACAGCAACGCCGGGTAAACCGTAACGTCACCAAACAAAGGGTTTGATGAGCTGAACAATTATAGCACTGCACGTGCGTTTTAAATCTTTACGTTTTTTGAACAACAACAATTTTTTTCTTTTCTTTCTTTACATAATTAATTTTAAGTTATTTACAATTGGACGGGTCTGCATATCCAGCTGAAACTACATATAGTTCTTATAGCGATAGATACACTGAATACATCTAGATATTAGTGAGTTTCTCAAGTCAAATATAGAATCATTTTTCACTTGGCATTGACCTTGGCGTCGCCGTCGTCATTGCTTAAGCTCCTTATTGCTGCGGTTACATCACACCATGTAATTTTCTTCTTGAAAAAGTTAGCTAGAGGTTTAATAAAATGAAATATAATGTAAATAAGTGCATTTTCATGACTGATATTCAAAGTAGTTAATGACGCAGCAGATGAGATGTTTTAGAGAAAGCTACATTTCGATCTTTACAGAACCATTGTCATGCGTATAATGCCGAGTTTACAGTATAAAACATTGCAATTCAAAGGGCGCGATAGCTGTAACGTTATTGAAATAAAATTAGATCATGGCTTACTTTCAATCTGGTTTTTATGACTGGCTTTCCTTTCTTGATGTGGTATTTACAGTCTTTTTGAAAAGCAGAAATTCCAGTTGTTGTCAGTGTCCAGAATAGAAATACTGTTTCGAACAGCTTCAATAAATTACTTGTGGCAGTGAATTGCATCGGTTGTTTGAGCCAAAGTGGTTAGTTGGAAGGTCGGGTGGAAACAATTTAAGTTTCGTTATCTTGTTAGTACGTAAGATTGAATAAACTCTTGATGTAGTGTATATTTTGGTATTCTCGTAGGTGTTTTTAAAGCTGGGTTTTATACACAAACAATTTTTTATGTGACGAACTATATTTCATCGTGTAGATGGCACAACAATTACCTTATTATAGGAATATAACGAAGCATTTTAACAACGCGAACAAAATATACGCGTAATAAAATTAACGCGAATTTAAGAAAAGTTCTGGTTAAATGCTTATAGTAAACGTGTTTATATTAATTAACATCCATAAAATTAACGCGAATTTTTGAAATTCGCGTTAAGAAAATGTATCGTTTATTTCCTATAATAAGGTATTTGTCAAGTGCGCCAGTAATGACCTTGCACAGCAGAGATACGCACATAGATACGCGCGCACTTTCCCCGGTTGGAGATTGGGACCCACAAATGCTGTGGCAATATTTGCCTCACTGGATGAGTCGTCTTCATGAGCAATTTTTCGTATGTGGCAACTTTTTTGTCCCATAAGCTAACATACTGGCTTTTTACAAAATTCAGCTGTTAACTGTTGTTTCGGATTTGCCAAGGGCCATACCGGTACACACAATGCAGAAACTTAAAAAGTTAAGCTTTGTACGCCGCTTGTGCATTGGGAGTTTAATAATTGTCATTTACCTTGTTTCCCATTTTCGTCCCCATAGCCCTTTCGTTTCTCTTAACCGGCTGGACCTTGGCACGAGGAAACAAAGGGCTCTGGGGACACAGGATTTCCAGTCCCAGATTCTAGGACTTCCGGTATTCATGTATGCAGTCATCACGTTTCAAAAGAATGTTTGAGAGAGTCGTTACGTTTTCGACTTCCGTTTAGGAATTCTTTGTTCCAAACAGCCAATCAAAAAAGTTCGAATTAATTCAAAAATCCTATGTCCCCAGAGCCCTCCGTTTTCTCGTGCCAAGCCGGCTAAGAGAAACGAAAGGGCTATGGGGACGAGAATGCTAGTTTCCCGGCTCGTAATTTTCTTCTTAGTGCTATTTTTATAACGTTTTTCTACAAAATTAGTCTTGTACATTTCAGAACAAATTCTCAGAAAGTTCGAGGCGTATGACCGGGACCATTTTTAGCCTAGTAACAGTCAAACCGAGAAACTTGCATTAGGCCTGTCCCGATTGTACCTGTTAATGCTGGAAATGTTGCTTACCGGGGTGTCAAAAAGTTGCTAAAACATTGTCAAAATCCAAAAAAGTTTCTACCTCAATGTCTTGATATTTTTCTATAAACTTTAATTAAAAGCTTTATTTTTCGTTCTTCGCAATATTTGCTAACATCAATGAAGAAAAACTGCTTGAAACTTAGCTTTTAAGAGTTCCTCGCAAATATAAGCGAAACAAAAAACCTTGTCAAGTGACATGTTGTGTGTTCAAAAGGTTGATTTACGCTCAAGAAATTCGCATAAATTGAAGTTTTTCTATGAAATCGTTGATTTTTTCGTGCTTTATATGTGCTCTAAACAAATAAAGGTTGTCGAGCACAATTGGGACAGACCTACTTTGCTTCGGTAAAAAGTTTGATTATATTCACGTATTTTGTTGCTGTAAGAAGCTATGCATTGAAAAAAGAAATAATTGCCTCAGTGAAAATTTTCACCTAGCTTATTTCCCAGAAAGCAAGAAAATTGTGACGTCACGTTCGGACCTAAAAAGAATCAAGGCAAACCAGAGCAAATGGTAAACAGAGTATTGTGCAACACCTGTGCGAGGAAGCAACGAAAGGTTATAATAATAATAATTAAAACATATTTATACAGGATGACCATTTCAGTTATAAAAACTGCTATCAACATGGGTCCTGGGTTAAAAATAAATAAATGAATAGTTAATAAAATAGAGTAATAAAAACAGTTAAAAAGCTATATAAAAAATCTAAGAAAAAACATATAAAAAGCGATAAAAAGACTAGAACTAGATTCATATAAAATTATTAAAAATATCGGCCCCTTTATAAAAAAACGCTCTTTTGGTCGATTCTAATTTAACCCTGTCATCCCTGTTAGGGTATAGTTTGTTTATATGTCTGAAGTAGCCTGTTAAAATCGTTTTTGTAATGTTGTCCCCCTTCCTGCCCTCCCCCTCCCCCAACACTTCGGCGCCCACCAATCTCTAACCTCATATCATGTTATCTTGTGCCCTATTACTTAGCTTTTACTTAACAATTTCACAGAGCTTTAACTTTCGAAAACATGCAGACTTGGTAGGCAAATAAAAGTGCGAGTAGAAGGACTGGAAGGACTCACCAGCTCCCATTATTTCTAAACAAAATAGTCACAGGTTGATGGGGCTGGTTTGGCCCCTAGCAGTACATGCTAATGTGCCGAGATAACACAAATGAAAACCAAGAGGAAAAAACAATATATATATAATACAAAATAATTAATCTGATATATTAAAAATTTCATTAGCCTAGAGTTCCACACTTTGGCATTGGTAAAAGAAGTAGAATTTAAACCAAAACTGGTAGTATTGTTAAGTGGAACGACGAGCTTATGCATTATTTAAACTTCTTAAATTTAAGAAACTCGTCGCTTTTAATCAAAAGTTAAGACGGTCGGCATGACTGAAAAGTTAAGCTTTGTACGCCGCTTATGTAAAGGAAGTTTCATAATTTTTATCTACCTAGTTTCCCGGCTCGTAATTTTCTTCCACAGTGTTATTTTTATGAAGTTTTCCCACAAAAGTCTCACACATTTTCGAGTCAAACTCTTAGAAAGTTCGAGGCGGCGAAAACGGGAAGTGACGTTGGAGTTTTGCGTTTGACCCCCTTGGGGGCCATACCCAAGTAACAGACGAACCGAGGAACTTGCCTCGATAAAAAGTTTGATTTTATTCACTTATTTCAGGTTGCTTAAAGAAGCTACGCATTGAAAAAATAAACATGGAAGAAGATTTTTTCTGATATTGCCTTAGTAAAAATTTCCGTCTGGTTAATCCCGCAACGTTTTCCCAGAAAGCAAGAGAATTACGACGCGAGACGTCATGGTGTTTGGTCGCCCACGCGACGCGCCTGAACTAAACGGTAAACGATAAATAAAGTTCTGTGCAAGAAAGCAGCGAAAGGTTAGGGTGTAATCTGTTTTTATCTCTGAAGTATCCTATTAAAATCCTTTGTGAGAGTAATATTTTTGTTTTAATTTCAGCTTGAAGTTATTTTCAGCGTCATCGAATTAAAGCTGACAGAGCCACTAAAGAATAGAGAGAATCACTGGAGTCAGGTGAACTATCTGAAAACTTTGCTCCAATTAAAGGTAGGACGAAGTTTTGCTTCGTTGTACACAAAAAAGGAAAACTTTCGAAAAAGTGGGAAAGACACTGTAAGCCTTGGACAAAAGTCGACATCCTTAAATGGCGAGATTTGCAAAGTAGCCTGTTAAAATCGTTGTTGAAGCGCAGACAGAAATATTCTATATGTTTCAATTTCAGCTTGAAATTCAGCTTCATCGAAGAAAAGCTGACAGACCGAGAGTTGAACGAACGAGAGTTGAGAGAGCCCGGAGTGCGGCGAATCATCTGTTAAATCTCTTCTCCAAACAAAGGTCAGACAAATTTCTGCTTCGTTGTTCACATAAAATAAAGTAAAATTTTGAATATTTAGACAGAATAACCCATCAGTGCGAAAGGCACTGTTATTGACGGAATCCTGTGAAACATCAAATTGGAATTAAAAACTTTTGTGGAGAGAGGAAAACCGGAGATGAGGCCGGGACCAGGGTTGGAACCCGGGCACCCGAGGTTGAAGGCAGCAACATGGACACCATGGAAAACGACAAAATGTAATGGCAGCACGTTTTGAGTCTATAGTAACTTGGCTAGATATTAAGAACATTGTTTAATTCCGTCCATGGAAATTTAGAGAATGAATATATATACATATATTTATTTGCCAGCTGGAATATACGAAAAGGGAATAACTGTGCCGAGGTCTTGGGCCTAGGGCCTTTCCGCAGATCGAGGCTCAGTTTTCCCTTATACGGACCGACCTAGGCCGGCAAATAACGTTTTTATTTTTTTTTCCTACTTTATTTTTTGTCAAATTAACCTAGTATGATTGCCCCACAAAATCTTTGTTTGTATACGCGCGCATTTATTTAGAAGTCGAGTCGATCAACGGGGGGGTAACCAAGGGTGAAGAATACTGTCTGCTACAAATTTCGAATAAAATGAACCAGCGTACTCATAAAAAGTTTTATCATGTTAAAAATCACAAGAAGAGTTAAAAAACAAATGTAGAGTCGAGTAAAAGCATCCACTAGTAATATCAGTCACAAAACTAATGGAGCACTTGTAATAAATCGATTTCGGCTTCTTAGAAATGTTTTTCAACCTCATCCCCAGGGCGCTTTTAAAGAATCCTGCTCGCAGGGTGCTATTTCTCTGACTGAAGACTAGTTTCTCTAGCTATTTACAATTGTATTTAACAAATAAATATATTCTCTACGTTGATTTCCAGAAGATTAATTGTGATAAACGGTGCGAAAGTGAAACTGTGTGAAATGTGCAGTTTGGTCGTCTACGTACGGCACAATATTGCGACTGATTGATTCGTTTGACTGGTTTTTATTAAGGAATCTCATTTTCTTGAAAGATGGCAGATGGTGTTTTGTTTTGCTAAGAAATGACGACAAATAAGGCAGTTTAACTCATAAATGGAGCTGAAAACCGTGCAGTTTACCGCGCAGTGGCGTGAAAAATCATCGCAAAATGCACCAAACAACAGGGTCGTAACCAGGTGTATATTTTTTCATCACTGATCCCAAATTTTAGCTCTAAATTTTGATTCCTGATCCCCAAAATGTGCGAACATTTGATCCCTGATTCCATTCTGATCCCATCTGATTGGCCGATCCGGGCCGGATCCCATGACATGCCATGTCTTGTTACCCGGGATCCCGGGTCCATGATCCCGATCCCGAGGCTGTGGTCTGATCCCATATACCTGGTTACGACCCTGAAACAACGAACTTGATTTTGTCGATATAGGAAATGAATAGTCGTGACTTCTGTTACTATGCAAGGACCACTCTGACAAACAGGAGCAAATTGTAGCCGGATCTTGGTGTAGATCAGGATCAGCAGTAGACTTAATAAACAAACTTTGAAATGCAGGGCTGATCAAACAGCTGAAATCTGATGTTTCTAGTATATTTATTTTGGCCCAATATTTCGGCTGGACAGAACCAGCCTTCATCAAGGGCATATACTGCTTAGTGAGTATTGAAACAAACGGATACGAATTTTAAATAGAGCTAAGATAAAATACAGATCTCTGATAGGCTGACAATAAAAAACGTAAACAAATAACAGTAGAAAATTAGAAATAGCATACAAATCGAGGAACTTGCATCGGTAAAAAGTTTGATTTTATTCCAAAACGCTTTCGGTTTGTCGCTGTGATATTGCAGTATTTTATTATATTTGTTAAAAACGCTATCCACTGTTTGAGTATATACTAATAGGCCTTACAGTTCGCCACTAAATTTTCTCCGATTCTGATTGGTTTAAGTTGATCACGTGACGCGACCCTTCTGATTGGTTTAAATTGATCACGTGACGCGATAGTGTTCGTCTGCCGGAGGGCACTATCAGCCCTTATAGTTCACCACTAAATTTTCTCCGATTCTGATTGGTTTAAATTGATCACGTGGCGCGATAGTGTTCGTCCGCCGGAGGGCACTATTTTAACAATAGAGTGTTTCTGTCAAGAAACTATCGGCTGATAGTTGCCCCGCGGAAATTTGATGTTCTTAAAACAAATATTAGCCCGAGAAGCGAAGCTTCGAGGGCTAATATCTAGCCAAGGGCTTAACATCTAGCCAAGTTATAGCCTGCGTCGTAGACGTACTATTTAAACAATAGAATGTTTCAGTCGAGGAACTATCAGCTGATAGTTGCCCCGCGGAAATTTGATGTTCGTAAATATAGTTAAGAACATCAAATTTCCAAGGGGCAACTATCAGACCGATAGTTCCGAGACTGAAACACTCTATCGTTTTTATTGCACTAAATTTTCTTCCGCGCGCACATACAAAAACGAGCATCGTGAATTATTTTTTACTTTTCGGGATAAAAAACTCAATTGAAAGCCGAAATTTAACAAACGAAACAAAACCAGACGAGAAACCCACTAAATGCAGTGAATTTGGTTGGGTTTTTTTGGCTGCAGGCACGCTTGTTTACAAAAAAAACCCAACCAAATTCACTGCATTTAGTGGGTTTCTTTTCTGATTTTGTTTCGTTCGTTGAATTTCGGCTTTCAATTGAGTTTTTTATCCTGAAAAGTAAAAACAATTCACGATGCTCGTTTTTGTATGTGCGCGGGGAAGAAACTTTAGTGGTGAACAATAAAGACAATAGAGTGTTTCTGTCTTTGAACTATCGGTCTGATAGTTGCCCCTTGGAAATTTGATGTTCTTAAAACTAGCATATAAGCCCTCGAAGCTACGCTTCTCGAGCTAATATTTGTTTTAAGAACATCAAATTTCCGCGGAGCAACTATCAGCCGATAGTTCCTCGACAGAAACACTCTATTGTTAAAATAGTGTCCGCCCGAGAAAAATGCCCAGATCGATAGTGGTCGCCTGTGAATTTTTTATAAACAAGCGTGCCTTCAGACAAAAAACCCAACCAAATTCACTACATTAAGGTATCACGGGAGGAAAATTGGCGTTTTCGTTCCAAGTCAAATTGTGTGCAAACCATCAATGGTAACCCCAATAAAGTATATATTTTCTGAAAGCTTATTGAATAAAGATTGTAATTGTGGATTTTGTTTTGATCATATAGACCATAATAAGCAACGTCAGCATTTTTTTTGCAATTATGATGTTGCGCAACTTTAGGCTTATTTGAGAACACATTTACGTGAGAGCCTAAACTTTTATGTGGAATTTAATCTACATATATTGGTCTAAAAAACGGTGTCTCAGATTTTTCTTTTCTTGCTCCATTAATTTTTTATGAATTTTTAATCTTAAAGAAGCCCTAAAAACGCCAATTTAAAGTTTAAAAATTCATAAAAAATTAATGGAGCAAGAAAAGAAAAATCCGAGACACCGTTTTTTAGACCAATAGGCCATCCCCTTTTTTTTTTTTCGTTTATCGTCGTATGTGTTTTCTGATTTTGGGTCGGTCGGTCGGAATTAAAAAAAAAAAATTAAAAAAAAAAAGTGGATAAGGAGTCTGGAACTAGGAGGCCCGGTACCTCAGCATAATGTCCGTGGAGCCTGGAAACAAGAAGACATGGTTACAAAGTCAACATGGCGGCAATGGAGGAAGGAAAAATCGACGTCGTGGTTAAACTCAAACAAGAACAGCGTAAAAAGGATGAAACATTATTTAAAGTAATGTGTCATTGCCTTCTATACCTTCTGTATAAATTTTTTTTTTTTTTTTGAAAACGCGAAAATCTGGGTCGGTCGGACGACGCTAAACAGAGAAAAAAAAGGGGATGGCCATATCTGTAGATCAAATTCCACATAAAAGTTTTGGCTCTCATATAAATGTGTTCTCAAATGAACCTAAAGTTGCGCAACATCATAATAGCAAACAAAATGCTGACGTTGCTTATTATGGTCTATATGATCAAAACAAAATCCACAATTACAATCTCTTTTCAATAAGCTTTCAGAAAAGGTATACTTTATTGGGGTTACCATTGATGGTTTGCACACAATTTGACTTGGAACAAAAATGCCAATTTCCTTCCATGATACCTTAAGTGGGTTTCTTGTCTGGTTTTGTTTCGTTTTCTAAATTTCGGCTTTCAAATGGGGGAGAAACAATGTAAATTGGCTCCCAAAAATTAATATAATTTTTTCTGAAGTAGAGTGAATAAATAAAAGATATCCGAAAAAGGATTCAGTGCATTCACACCTTCGGATAACGCCACGAAATTAATTTAAGAACTCAAGCAAGGCAAAGTTTGTACACAACTATTTCAATGCATGTTTTATATCATTTTACATGCCTTTTTTTTCGGCTTTCAACCCATGCCATTTTTTTCGGGCAAAAAGTTCTCCGCCCCCCCAGTACCGATGGTGCCCGTACGCCTATGTTACCAAGTAATCTATTAAGTTTCTTGACACATTTGTTAACTAACCCTTCACCCTTTTTACCACCGTAAGGTAATTTAAGCCAGATTGTTTTGGCACCATTGTCTTCCACAAGTTTGTCGGTTCGTTTGAGATTGTTGGTAAAAAGTAATAGTAATAGATTACTTGGTAAAAAGGTTAAGTTTATAATACGTTATGATACCACCAAAATTTCACATTTCTGTTCCAACAAGGACCCAGTTCCTACATTGCAGAAATCTAGCGTTATTTATAAACTTTCTTGTCCTGGTTGTTCTCAACAATGTATAGGCAAAACAGATCGCTCTTTGACCTTTAGGTTAAATGAGCACGCCACAAGGCCTGAACAACCCATGTATCACCATCTGGCTAATTGCAACGCCTTTAATGAACTAGTCAGCTTTCATGGATTACCTGATTGTTTTAATGACCATCTAACGCCCTGCGTTAGTTTTAAAGATCATATTCGTAACGCAGTTTACAACAAACATTTGAATGGAATAGTACTTTTCAACGGCAGTATTTAGCATGTGGTATAACATTAAATTTTTTCAATTCTCGCTCAAACATGCATATAGATATTCTTATTAAACATACCTGAGAATTGGCTTGGGTTATTGGAAAGATTCTCACTTAGAGGACATCAAACTTCGGCAAATTTTCACAGCATGACCGTAAACTGTGTAAATACTTCTAATTGCCAAACGCCACGATAATGAATGTTTTAACCCCAAATGCTCGTCTTTCCTTCTTCTTGCCGAATGTTCCATTGCAAAATTCCCTTTTCAACGAAAGAGTGAGATAAAAAAGCCAACCTGGGTCAATTAAGGTCCATTTTGATCGCAAAACCTCTTCGCCATTTTGCCACAAGATAGATTTGTGACTTACGTGACATAATTCCTCGCGAAGCGAGGCCGAAGGCCGAGCGTAGCGGGGTGTATAATTTTGTCCCTCAAAGGGCTCAGGCGGGATGAAATCTCGTGTGGAGTTTACGGTCATATACCGTAGAATTCCGGTTATAAGCCCTGGGCTTATACAACTTCGTAAGGGTTTTTTAGTGGGCTTATAAGCGGAGGGGCTTATATCCGGGAGGGCTTATAAGCGGAATGAAAAAAACGTTTCGAAACGAGCCCCGGGAGTGTTGATCGAAATACGTTTTTAAGTTAAAAACGCCCAAAAAAAGCGACATTTAGCCCTGTTCAGTACTGTCATCCAGAAGAGGGGGGCTTATATCCGGGGGGGCTTATAATCGGATGTATTTTTTTGTTTCCAGGTTGACGGGCCTATAACCGGGGGGGCTTATAAGCGGGGGAGCTTATAACCGGAATTTTACGGTATATTTGTGAGCTTGGTGTGTGGCGGAAATGACGTCACACGGCCGCGCGCTGGTGGCCTAATGGTGTGAGGCGTCGAACTTGAAATCAGATCTTCGGGACTGATGGCGGGGGTTCGAATCCGGCTAGGGTTTTTTTTTTTTTATTTTTTTTTTTTTTTGTGGGTTCGAATCCTGAGCCTTTCATTTTTATCGTTTTTCTTTTCGTATTAAAATAACACTGATTTCCACATAATACTCCCTCAACGCCTATTCAGGCTATAAACCTTTCATCGAAATGAAATGTTTAGCTCTAAGTTAGGCTATTTTGATCGATATCACAACATTTTGTGGGACTACGATGCATTGGTAAATATGCTGCCTTCAACAACCCAAGCCAATTCTCAGGTATGTCTTAGATAAACATTTACATGTGTGTTTAAACGACAATTGAGAAAATTTGGAGTTATACCACATATTAAATAATTCCGTTGAAAACTGCCGTTTAATTCGACTTTCTAGTATCGTGAAAAGTATTCCCCACCTTTTTAATTATTTCAGTTCGAAGAGTTTTGCTTAAGCCCTGGAATTATATTTTAGCGAATGGAAAAGAGTTTCTCTGTTGACAGAAAGCATCCAAAGTTTTCAATGTGGTTTTGTTTGTGAACGCGACGAGAGTTAACGATAGCGAATTTCGGGTTGAAAATTGTGTCACTTTGAGGCTCCGATCACGAAAACTGACTTTGTTTTTTTTCTCGAAATTAGAAGACTTCTGGGGGGAACAAAATACGTTTCTTATCTACCTAAAAGCTATTAATGAGCAAAAAAATGAAGGAATTTGATTTTTCAATTTTCTGCCAGTGCAAGCGCGGTTTTTATTTAAAGTCCTTCTTAAGGTCGCGCAGGACCCTTGCAATCATTAGTATGTATTTATTTAAAGAGTATGCACGAACTGCCGGACGACTGAAGCCGACAACAAACGAAATATTCATGAGAATGTTTGTTTTTAAACTCTTTTGTACAAGTAATTACTAGTAATTGTTCTCAGCTTTGTGCCACGTGCGCTGGAACATAAGGAATTATCATAATTAGATTCACAGCTTTGAATATATCACACGTTGTTGTAAACATTCACTCGGATGGTCTTCGGAAGCCTCAAAACCTGCAATTTTGTGTCCAAGTTTTCTCCGCCGATATAGAATTTCAAGAGTTGATTCGCGAGAAACATAAACTTGATGTACTCTGTTGTGCTATGACTAGAGCGAATTTTTAAATTTCCTTCTCAAAATGAAGATAGCACGTTTCAAAGTTTAGATTTCACATTTTTGCTCTCTTAGAAGCCATTAACTTGTAGCAGTTTTTGAAATCGAAAATTTCGTTCTAGCCATAGCACAAAAGAGGTTATGATTTAACACTAGGTTATATAATCATTTAATTTGGTGCGCTGTTCTAGCTGAAAACTTGGACACAAAATCGCATTATCTGCAGTAAAACTTTTAAGGGCTTGTAACATCACAGACAACGGTCATCTCTCGGTAAAAGGACAATCACAATGTAATTCCATCATCCCCTTATATCCTTGATAAATTTTAGAGGAATCGATGTTCAAAATGTAGCGAATAAAAGCTTTACAAGATAGCACTTCGTCAAGAAATTTGGCTAATGAATTTATTAATGAGCAAGGGTCCTGCGCGACCTTAATGAATCGATTTCGGCTTCCCAGAAATGTTTTGTAATTTCGTCCCCAGGGCGCTTTCTAAGAAACTCTGCTCGCAGGGTGCTACATTTCTCTGACTGAAAAGACCTGAAAAAGCGGTTTCTCTACCTATTCACAATTGTATTGAACAAATACTGAAGATTTATTGTGATAAACAGTGCGAAAGTGAAACTGTATGAAATGCGTAGCTTGGTCGTCTACGTACGGCACAATATTGTGAGAAATGATTCATTCATGTCATTTGACTGGTTTTAATTAAGGAATTTCATTTTTCTTGAATGATAGCAGATGGTTTTTTTCGTTTTGCCAAAAGTGACAGATAAACAAAGCAGTTAAACTCATTCATCAGTGGAGTCTGAAAATCGGTGCAGTATTCATGGTATACCGCGCAATGGCGTGAAAATCATTGCGAAATGCACTAAACAACGAACTTGAGTTTGTTGACAAAGGAAATGAATACTCGTGAGGGGAACAACAAGAAACAAGGGAACATGACGATAAAATAACTGGGAACAAGGGAACAAAAGGCAAATAAATGAGGGAACACGGGAACCAAAAGCCGTTTTTCTGACATCTTTAGGGGACGGGGATCACAAAAATCGACAAGATACTTCTCGGGAACAAGGGAACATGGACCCCCCGTGAGGTTCTCGAGTCTGCATTGTAGACTAAATTGCCAGTCAGAGCGATTACATATAACAGTGTCTCTTACTTTCTCTCACTAGGGCAACGTCAGTTGTTAGACTCAGAATTCTTGGAATTATGGAAAGCCCCAAGAGTATCGACGACGCCTCCAGGGGGGTATTTGAACTTGCTCTCAAAGCTTTATTTGTAGTAAGTCTAGTTACAATAATGGCTACAAGTGCACATTTTATATTTTATATAATCACTAAGGCTATAGTAGGTATAGTTCATATATTGTACAGGGGTAAAGTAGCTGTAGTAAAAACGGCTGAAGGAGCTCAAGCCGCGATCAGAGACCTCCAGCCTGTAAGGTACGCGATTGAACAATAGATTGATTACCGAAGGCCAAGACTGTTTAAAAATCTGGGCGTGGATTGTCCAAAAGTTTAATTTTATGCTAAGAACTTAGTATGTCATTTTAAGTTTACTTTTAGATTCCAATCGTGACAAGTTAGTTTGAAAAGAGACTTTCACAGGGTTTGGAGCTTAAGCAAACTACAACGGAAATACCAAAGACAACGTTACGTCACCAGACAAAAGGTTTAATACAATTATAGCTCCGCGCGTGCGTTTTAAATCTTGGTTTATTTCTTAGCCGTTCCCCCGCGGAACAACAACGTGAAAGGACCAACAAGTTCTGTGTATTTTTCAAAACGTGAATCACGAAGGCTAATGTTTTGTATTTCTGTTTGGGGTTGAGCGCTCTCTTTACATTTTTTAAACAACAACAACAACATTTTTTTTTTCTTTTAATACATAATTAATTTTGAGTTATTTACAATTGGGTGGGACTGTAAATCCAGCTGAATACATCTAGATATAAGTGAGTTTATCAAGTCAAAAAAAGATTCCTTTCTGCATTAGACATTGGCGTCGATGTCGTCATAGATTGCTTAAGCTCCCTATTGCTGTAGTAATATCACACCATGTAATTTTTTTCTTGGAAACGTAAGCTAGAGTTTAAATAAAATGAAAGATAATGTAAATAAGTGCATTTTCATGACTGATATGCAAAGTAAATAATGATACATATAGATAGTATGCTCCAGAATAAGCTATATTACGGTCTTCACAGTACCATTGTCATGTGTGTAAAGGTTTACAGTAGCAACATTGTAATAAAAAGGGCGCGATAGCTGTAAAATTATTGAAATAAAATTAGTTCATGACTTGCTTTCCATCTGGTTTTAATGGCATTGCCAGGTTTTCTACATAGGGGGTTCCGAATGTCGCATTGCTATCCTGATTGATAATCGAGCGCCGGAGGGGCGTTGCTAGGGGGATCCGGGGGCATGCTCCCCTGGAACCAGTATTGTATTTTACGTCCTCAGAAATGGCATCGCCTTGATTCTGAGCGCGAGTTTCTTGTAATCTCAGTGCGAAACGAATCTAGCATTTTTTACAATTACATACTAGGGAAGTTATTTAGAAAAAAAGGTTACTTCCAGAAATTCTGCTTTCGAAATTTATTCCGAATTTATTTACTTAAGCTTACATTAAAGACTATGAAGCCTGTATTTCTCCGATTTTTTTGTTGAATGACAAACTTAACAGAAAACACAAAAGGCGTTTAAAACTTTAGCTTCAATAAATTCAAGCTTGTACAAGGTCGACTCAAGTTTCTGCCATCAAAAAATTTCAAGAAAGCTTTTATCTCGACCAATTTGTTGTTGTTGTTTTCCTTGCAAATAAGGTTTTCGTGTAAATGTTAAATGAAAAGGTATTTGCGTTATTAATAGCAAGCCAGCCCAGTGAACGCGGTAGAAACTGTTCATTGTGTTCCTTGTTGTTTATTCGTCAACTGAGTTTCTTCACTCCAACTGCGGTACGGTTATATAGCGGGAAAGTTCATTTTAGTGATCCACCCTCAGAAATTTACATTATGATCGCTTATTTGAAAATCATTTATTCTGCTTTAATCAACTGATGGACTAGAATAAACTGATATTAAACAATTCTTCGTCCTTACGCATATTCGAGCTTAGTGCTGCGATATCGAGAAGCAGGAGTTTACTGGTACAATAGTACATAGGTTTTGACAAATCAGAGATCGGGTAGTATTTCAGTTATTTTATGAAAAAATTGTGACCCTCGATATAGCATGTGATGCCTTTTTAGAATAATTTTTCTCTTGTTTTTTCTCTTGTTTTTCAAAAGCTAAGATCTCATTCCGCGGAATTCAGAAAGGGGGGTTCCGATAGTTTTCTACTGAATTTAAAGCCATGGGTCAAGCCTAAAAGGGGGGTTCCAGAAACCCTGGAACCCTCCCCTGGATACGTCCCTTGCCCGCCTGGAAATCGAATGAGCTAAGCGGTCGGCGGTTTTTTCAGTTTGTTGCTGCCTTACACACCAGCTAAAGTAAGCAACTGACGTAAAAACTGCTTTTACATCACCAGTTCCTCGTTGATTTAAGTGGCTGATGCTGCTGAATGGAGTTTCTATTAGTTTAGTTTCAAAACGGGAGTTTTGTGTTGAAAAAACGAGGAGTGTACTTACCCGAAACACTTCCTCAAGCCGCTGGTTTTCAAGTTTCAAATTATGAGAAATTTCCAATTTCGTACTTAAGATAGAGAAGACTGTCGTCCGAAAATGTGTGTAACATGAAGGTGCAGTGTAGCTGCTTAACCGGCATTGACTCCTGATTCTAATGCTGTTTTTTTTTTTAAAGATCACTTCAGAAGTGATCTTTTAAAAAAACAGTATTTTTAAGACATTTTTGATCTAGTCAGTTATGGGCCAAATTAGATACAAATCACTCTAGACGCCATTTGCAACATAAATACGTAGCTTACTGGCCACAAGCAAAGCGTTTTACGATATATATTTTAGCTCAGGTATGCGCCTTAATCAAAATTTTGCGTAACCTACAAACCCCATATAAGAACAAACTGGATGTGAAATTCTGCTGGACAACAGGGAAAGAAAAACAAAGTGACCTTGGTGCCAACGATTTTGCTTCTCTGTTTTGAATACATGCTCTCAAACTAACGTGACTAGAAAAAAACGGACCCGCAGACGTTTCCGAAGAACAGGTAAAAAAATGCTTCAGTTGCATCTATAAATCTATAAATCGATATAAAGCCTTCCAGTGTTCGTAAAGCAAATGAAAATATGTGTGGAGGCTTCACGTATCAGACAAGCAAACTTCTATCATGTTTTCATTTTCTAGGTTTAATTAGCACTACATGCTGAAGGCCAAACAAGCCTCGTGAGTGATACCGGGGGTAAATAAACTTTTCATTTCATTTCATTGCGACTGAACGCGGTGACTCGAGGAAAGGGCGGAAATGCTACATTTCTGTGGACGTTACGAAGGGGGAGAGGGTTGTGTCTCCGGCTGTTTTTGGTATATACTTTCTGGTATATTTCTCGAGATATTTCTGACCTCTTGCGATGCCACTCAAAACGAAAACCCGAGGAGTACGGAAATGAGACTGGCCTCGCTTTCAAAACAAGTGCTCTTTTAACACAAATTTCTTTTGCAATTTTCACGATTTTTTCTAGGAAAACAAGCTTCGTGACGTCACGTCTTGATCCGCCTACGCATCCAAAACGAAATTTGCTTTGGTGACAAGAAAGACTAAGGTATTTACATTAGGGTTTGTATGATTTATTTTGTTGAGCCACGAAGCAACCCGGAAATTGTTTTTGCAACGTAGACATGTTGTTTCAATTTCAGCCCAGTTTATTAAAAGTTTAGAAGGAGAGGACAAAGCGAAGAGCACGAGTCAGAAGAATCATTTCTTACTGACAGAGGTGAGAGAGCTCGTAGTGATTATTACGACCAATTTCTGCTTTATTGCATTAAGTTCAGCCGATAGAACTGAATTTGTAACCTTTTTAATTTGCCAGTAGTATTATGCCTACCGAAGTAGCTAACAAAAAGTGCACGGAACACTTTTTAAGGTGTTCCGTGCTTAGAAATTTATGTAACTGAACAACCGAGTCGATCCGTTTCTCGGAAGTAAACAAACGAAATACGTACAGCGTTTTTTCTGTTTCTACTAAGTATCCGTACACCAACCGAGCTTGCAAGTTTGGCTCATTGCGGCAAAAACGTAGCTACAAGTAGAATGGGAGCGATTCCTTTTTGTGAGGGTGTGTCGAGCGAGAACCAGCTACAGAAAGCCAAAAACAGCAAAAAAGATGGCGGCGAAATGTCTCCTTTTGGCTTGCTCCAATAGTAGCACGATACTTAAGATAACTGTATTCCGTAGTTTTATGGCCCTTTAATTTTTGAGTATAGCAGAGTGTTGCTGCCCGTTTCCGTGATTATCAACATGAATACCGTATTAAAGAAGGGCATAGCAACAGAAATACAAGAAAAGGGCATGAATATTCACTAAAACGATATAGCGAAGTCACGCATTGCCAGTTCCCATTACAAATAACTGACGTTTTCTCTTACTTGCCTGGGGCAATGTATACGGGTACAGAATTTGCATTTGCTGCTGCCGTGGAAGGCGCAACTGTAAACCCAGTAAACCTCGCTTTGAGTACTCCCGTCGGCTGGGTGGCAGTTGGAGTAGCGATTGCCTTTATTGCATACGAAGACGGGATTTTGAACAGAACAATAATCGAGAAAAGATATGCTACAAATAAGAGATAAATCAGCATTAACAAGAGATTTCTGTCGTTTGGTTGAGACGGGTGATGTAAACAATCTCCGTTAGACGATAATAGATCGGAGAAAGGGTTTTTATTAGCTTTGTGACTTCTTGACTAGAACTGTTTGTTAGATACATTGCAACAAGCGCTAGCCATTCGTTTTTCAATGCAAGATGCAATCAATGATTAGTTACAACAGAGTGATAGTAAACTGAATAGCAAATGCGACGCAGCAAAAACGAACAGAACAAGAAGAATCAAGAAAAGTAACGCTGTTAATTCATGAATAAGTATGACTTGTTTGAAACGAGTGTGCAAACAATACGTGTTATATATTGTTGTTCATGAGAAAGATTTGCTTTATTATGATTTCTATACTAGAACTGTTTGACAGATATAGCCCTCTATAAACAAGCCATTTTTTAATGAAGAAAAACGAATGCATTTGATTCCCAGGATTTGATTACGATTAGTTAGGGATTTCCTTGCTGACAGTAGCCTATGGTGTTGTTCTCTTTGAAACCTACAACGTTGTTTTACGTTACGTTACGTTCTGTTTTATACACTGTTTTAAAAATGTATTGTTTCTTTTTTCTTTGGCTTCCCTATACTCGAATTAAATTTGTGTAAAATGTACACTGGTCAAACCTGTATGAATAGGAAACTGCAGTAAACACCTATTTCCAGTCATTTGTTCTCGACTTTCGATAACTCGACTCCCGATAACAAGAACCATTTTCAATTTCCCTTGAAGGTTTGAGTTATCGACTGTATAACAAATCAGCTGGTATGTTTGCCTCGTTTGCTGTCGAAAGAAGTTACGGGTACAGTTTGTGATCAAGGCCTCCGCTTTTATCCTTCTTTCTATGATGTTCGTAGCCTACGTAGCGGCGCCTGTGCATGTGTAGGTTTTGGGGCGCGCATTTGGGAAAAGCGAAAGGCGCGAGACTCCAATACGCGCCCTAAAACTACTCTGGCGCCTGTTGTATCCGTCGATCGTGCACAACGCTGAAACAGCAATGAGGAAAACGAAACTGAACTGAAACGCAGCGCGTAAACCAGGCTTTTCGAGTCTTCTATGCTTAGCTTAGCTAGATATTACGAGTGAAAATTAGGCAAAGAAGAATACTTGAAAATGCTCCATTAATAATTTGTATTGACAACAACAGTCATGCCAGCGGATCAGACCTACTTCTGGCTTAAGCGGAACAAACTGATTTCCCCCTTCCCGATTTTTCTCCGAGTAAATAACAGCTTGCTCGTTCGCTTTCTTTGAGTAAATGCATCCTTTGATTATTAAATTTCTTGGACCTTCGCTACAACTGGGTAACTAGAAAATCGCAAGACATTGTGGCGGTATCTGATTATGTTGCAATGGCGAGGGGCTGAATAGGGGTCAGTAATGCTATTTTATTCCGGGTTTTATTTTTTACCAAAATCCGTCAACCAGATATTCTTCGCAAACTAATCCGTAAGGTTTAAAAATAGTGTAATTGTAGTCAGGGAATGACATAGTTTGTTAAAGGTTTGTCGCTGACTGTGATTTTGATGTTATTTTCCAAGACGTTTCGGCTATTGCTTAAGCCTTCATCAGTTAAAAAATTAAGGCTTTCACACGCGATTTAAAATAGCAGCACGTTAGCGCGCGCTTTAAAAATAACGTGTAAAAGTTTGAAACAAAAGAACGTAGCGCGAATCTCATGCGCGTGACAAGGACTTGTAAACCTCTGGGATGACAGCATGGTCGTTCCCAGAGTGCGGATCCTTAATTGACAACCAGGCTTCCAAAAATTACCACAAGCGACTCTTTTTGGAAGCCTGGTTGTCAATTAAGGATCCGCACTCTGGGAACGACCATGCTGTCATCCCAGAGGTTTACAAGTCCTTGTCACGCGCATGAGATTCGCGCTACGTTCTTTTGTTTCAAACTTTTACACGTTATTTTTAAAGCGCGCGCTAACGTGCTGCTATTTTAAATCGCGTGTGAAAGCCTTAATTTTTTAACTGATGAAGGCTTAAGCAATAGCCGAAACGTCTTGGAAAATAACATCAAAATCACAGTCAGCGACAAACCTTTAACAAACTAATCCGTAAGGCATTACTGTCATTACTTCCGAAACACGCAGACTGCAAATGTAAAGAAAGGTATTAGGCCGTTGGACGGTTTTACCAGCGCTAGCGAGCTTGGCAACTATTGGAACTTGACGACTCAACACTTAGCTAGTTACTCAATAACCAGAGGTACAGGGTAAGTTTCAACGTCCCGTGACGCGATGTGGTGGCAGTCTTAGCTTTGCATTACTTACGTGCCATGGCCATTTATTAAAACACAGGTGCTCGCCTATACAGGAATACAAAGACGTTAACACTAGCACACGTTAAGGCTTGATGACTACAGAACATCCGATTGGCCAACTCTTGGTCTTCGTCGGTTTGGATATAGTATACGGCAATTGTTACATTTGAAAAAGAATGAGTACTAAAAACTTTTTATGTTAACATGCATCCAAGAAGGAAATTTGTTCATCTGAAGTCCAATCGTTAGTTTAGGCCACCCCCCTTGATCGGTCGGAAAAAAGACAAAAAAAAAATGGATGAGGAGTCTGGAACTAGGAGGCCCGGTACCTCAGCATAACATCCGTGGAGCCTGAAAACAAGGAGACATGGTTACAAAGTCAACATGGCGGCATAGGAGGAAGGAAAAATCGGGAAAGCATTACCAAGCATTGCTTCTGACCATGTGAGATTTCTTGTTTTTTCATACATGAAGTAAACATCACACTTAACCTTTTTTTTAAGTTAAAAAAAAGTTGACACCAAGAAGAATCGAACCCGGGTCGTCGGTTTACCAAGCGGGATTCATCCCCACTATGCCACCGACGACCAGCTACCAGGACCGTGATTTTTTTGGATAGAAATCCCAACCCCATTATAAGAGCTAACCGCAAGCAATCTAACGTGGTGTAATATGTCATCAGCTGTCTCCACATGGTCTGAAGCAATGCTTCGAAGTGATTTCCGAAAAATCGACGTCGTGGTTAAACTCAAACGAGAACAGCGTAAAAAGGATGAACAATTATTTAAAATAATGTGTCATTGCCTTCATTACCTTCCGTATATCCTTTTTTTTAAAAAAATGCGAAAATCTGGGTCGGTCAGACGACGCTAAACAGAGAAAAATAAAGGGGGATGGCCTTACACATAAATTATACACTTTGCCACTTTCAAAACTAAAATTCCTCTTATAGAAGGCAAGCAGCTAAGCTATAAGAAGCATGGAGCATTTCCAGACAAAATGAGGATTTGGGCTAAAATGCGATTCAGAGCTAAAAGAAGTGTGACGTCATTAAAGTTCAGTCCGTATGTGATCCATGTGCTATAATGGATAGATACTTGAAATCAAGCTGTTAAGATATGAAAGGGGCCCCAAAGGGGCTTAGTTGGAATTCGAAGGTGCTCCTACAAAAATCCTGGCTCGAGCCACCATTGTTTCAAAATTCTTTGTTGACATATCTCGTCCCAGAGCCACTTGTCCCTCTTATATTAAACCTGCGTAGCCTGTGCACGAGAAACAAGGACAAGTGGCTCAAGGACAAGTGACAAGTGATACGATTTGATTGGTCGAATTTTAACAAAAGGACCAGACAGTCAAATGAACCGTTAATTATTTTTATTATTACTTTTAAAGCTATACATGGCAGAGCGCCGAACTATATTTACGATCTTGTTGATATTAAGACTGTTAAGAGTCCCTCTATGTACGGTCTACGTTCTAATTCGGAACTGCTTCTCGCACCATCCTCCATGAAGATGAAGAAACACTAGGCCAGGGCTCGAGACTAACGGTAGCCAACTAGCCAAAGACTACTAAAATTTTGGTTTTGGCTACCAGGTTTAGCATTCCTACTAGCCATTTGGCTAGTGAAAAACTCGGAAAAGTCAACAGTTCTTGATAGAAATCAATATATCTGACTAGTGAAAAATTACTTTTGGCTAGTACAATCTGACATGTCACTAGCCAATAAACCAGTGAGTTAAAAAGTTAGTCTCGAGCCCTGCTAGGTGACAGAGCTTTTTCGGCTGCTGCTCCTACGCTATTGAATCAATTGCCGAGCGAAATAAGACACGAAAACAATTTTAATCATGTTAAATCAAAGCTGAAGACATTATTATTTAGGAAAGCGTATGAGTAAGATCATTTTTATAATCGATTAATTATATTTTTAGGCTTTTTAATCTCTTTTTAGTCATATGTACATTATTGTAAATAGTTTTTTTATATCTCTTATATTCTTAGTATTTTTTAGTCACATTATTGTTTATTTTTTAATAGTGTTTTTCTATTTATTTGTAAGGCGCATTTGGTCATATTTATATGTTAATTTGCGCCACAGAAATTTTAAATATTATTTATTCCAACCTCGTTCCCAGGGTCTCTCTCTCAAACGATGTCGGGTTTATTCAGTTTGATTGGGTAGATTTGAAACCATGGGGGGGGGGGGGGGAGAGACAAAATCTGGGACTCTCTCACTGGTCCTATGTTTTTATTGTTTTGGCAAGTTCACAAAGAAAGGAACTGCTCATGCGCCTTAGAGACATCCGCTGACTACCGCCCCGATGATTGCTTTGCAAGTTGTGAGAGCTTCGCTCAGATTTCATATAAGAGAATGTATGGGAAGTTGCTTTCCCCCCCCCCTGTTTGAAACTCCCTTGTTATTACCAATCAAATCACGTTTACCCAAAATGACCCCGTCCCTGGTCACGCGTTAAAGCCGGCTACCAATAACTGTGAAAACACTGTGAATCGAAAGATGTCCTCCCCAACCGTGAGTCCGCAAGCAGTCCTTTTCTTAAAAAGTTTTTTTTTTTAATTTGGATTTCAAGAGGTGGAGTATACAAAGGAGTAGGGACGACTGTCAGTTTAAAACTTGCTCAAACGGCTCAACCGTGAAAACACTAACATCTGCCGGCAAATGTAAACTTTTCTTACTTTGTCACTAGGGGATGGCTTCGCATTTCTCGTTTACCTTAACCATGGGAGGTACAGTGTTGGGCTTCGATTTCTCAGGCGACCCGTGGCCGTTGGTGGCTGGAGCATGTGTGATCGGAGCAGTTGTCATTTTTACCAGAGGGAGAGATGGCCCAGGGGGGGATAGGGGAATAGCAAATGCACAACAGCAACTGATCAGACAGCAACAAGCACTGATACAGCAACAAGCACTGATACAGCAACAAGCACTGATACAGCAACAAGAAATCATGCAACAAGCATTCGAAAATGATAATAGACCTCAGCAATTTGTTCATAACGACATTGATCATTAGTGATGTTCAATTGATTGGAAGGAAGCTATAAGCTAGAACTGTTTGCTTAGAATTACAAGATGGCAATAGAATGCCAAAAAAAAAAACAATAAAATGCATTTGATCACAGTAAACCATAAATAGACTGTACGGCGGCCCAGAAGGGTCACCAGCCGTTTTTGTTTTGGTTTCTTTGTTTTTCATTTCTGTTTAAATGTTTTTCCTTTTCAGTTTTGTTTTTGTTTTTATATTTTGTTTTCACCAGCCGTTTTTGCTTTTGTTTCTTCTTTGTTTTTCATTTTTGTTTTAATTTTTTTCCTTTTCCTTTTTGTTTTTGTTTTTTCATTTCATTTACGGCCCAGAAGGGTCAACAGCCGTTTTTGTTTTTGTTTCTTCTTTGTTTTTCATTTTTGTTTTAATTTTTTTCCTTTTCATTTCATTTTCGGCCCAGAAGGGTCACCAGCCGTTTTTGTCTCGTGTTACGTCGCGGTCACGTCGTGAACGACGTGACCGTGACGTAACACGAGATTATCCGAGTAGACTTGGTAGCTCACAATAGTGCTTTGTGTAAGACCTCTCGTAAGGTAACGAAGTGATAAATAGCAAGGAAACAAGGTAAGAAATAGCCATATTTACATAGATACATTTTGCTGATAAGATGCATCGGGATGCTGTTCTTCGTATTGCGCGTTTTCTCTTGTCGAGTTTTGAAAGTGCTTATTTACACGTGTGAGACATATAGTGTAAATGTTTGCATTATGAGGTATGTGTATAATGTAATATATTACATGAAGTACTATCTTTAGTAATACCGCCAAATCTGATAAGGAGATTTTATCTTACATATGTTGCTTAAATAGGTAGTTTTTTACATGGAAAATGAATTTATCTTTACGGTAGGTTTGTGTTTTGATATTATATTTGCGGTGAGTATTGTTAAAGTATGAATTAGAAGATAAAGCTGTTGTCAAATTTCTGTTTGCGTTACAAGAAAACCATTTTGGCGCGTGTTAGGGTCGAGGGTTGTTGACGTCAGAGCAGTTTTCAGATATGTCAAATAATGTGTCAAAAGGAGAATATTAAGTGAAGTTATCACGCAAACAGAAATATTGATGTGGTATCTCATCTTCGGCTTTGTTCTTAAACAGGATTGCTCCTTACAGAATCATACAGAACTGTAGGTATGTCGACAATATGTCAGGAAAAAAAAACTTTTTTTGTCGTTTCAATCTTTGATTAGATTCGGATTTCAAAGATTTAATAGACCGTAATAGTCGAACCAGATGTGTGCCTTTACTAGCTGGTGCAAGTTGAAATTTGCGCTGATTAAACTAGTTAAAAAACAACTTGTAGATCCCTTGGACATTTTTTTCCTTGCGTGTGTTCAATTCGAGTATTACACTAAACCATTTTGGAAAACAGTTCAAAATTCCCTGAATTCCCCCATTCACTAAGACACATGCTAAAGGTCAACTCGTCGCAGTAAGAAAGACACAAACAAGAAGCCCTGTGGCTTTATAGACGTGCCTAGTAGCGTTATTTCCTTTTTGGCGTGACAACCGATATACGAATACGATACTTTGCCGCCAGTAAGGTCAAAGGCTGCTTGCTTATTTACACCGCTTTGATGTCTGTTTCCTTTCTTACACTAAACCGCATAAAATATAACTTGTCTCTTTAACTTATATCTTGTACAAGCCCTTTCTAATTGTCTGGTTCTATTTTGCTCTGTGGTCTAAGAGAGGATTTCTTGTTGAGTTAAATGGTTCATACAAAATAAAAAAATGCGTATTACGCTAAGGTAAACAAAATTCCTGTTCCCGATATCATCTAAGCAAATGTCTGTTTTCTTTCTAATACTAAAAACTCGTAAAATATAACTTGTCTCTTTCGTTTCACCAGTCAATCACCAGTCAGGGTTCAGACCATTAAACTCAACACTAACAGCCTTGCTTAAAGATACCATTGTTTGGTTAAAAAATATGGATGAAGGTAAAATTAATGTTGCTGTTTTCCTGGACCTTAAAAAGGCCTTTGACACAGTTGACCATGATATTTTAATTAAAAAAATGCAAAGTTATGGCATAATAGCAAACGAATTAAAATGGTTTAGATCGTATCTAACTAATAGAACGCAATATTGTTATACTAATGGGAACATATCCAACTGTGAAAATATAAAATGTGGAGTCCCTCAAGGCTCTATACTGGGCCCTCTACTTTTCTTACTATACATAAATGATTTGCCTGGTTGCTTAACTTATTCCATTCCAAGTATGTATGCTGATGATACCAGCATAACATCAAGTGGCATCGATACCCATTCTATTGAGCTTAAATTGAATGAAGACCTAAAACAACTAGAAAATTGGCTTGATGCAAATCGCCTCAGTATTAATGTGGTAAAAACTGAATATATGATAATTGGCTCTAGAAAAAGGCTAAATCACGCAAATTTAGACCTAAACCTAAAGATTGGAGATACCAATCTAAAACGAGTTGAAAAAACAGTGTCGCTGGGTGTCACCTTAGATGAAAACCTTACTTGGAAGGAACATGTTTCTAATATTAGTAAAAAAGTTAGCAAGGGCTTAGGTGTCCTAAGGCGAACCCGTGAAATACTCCCTAATGATTCTTTAAATCAAATCTATAAATCAATTATACAACCTCACTTTGATTACTGCTCGCCTGTTTGGCACACATGTGATAAAGGGTTACGGACAAAATTACAAAGACTACAAAATCGAGCAGCAAGAATTATCACTAGGTCTGGCTATGAAGTCAGATCTGCTGATCTAAGAAAGGACCTAGGATGGCAGCCTCTAGAAGATCGCTGGTACCAACAAAAAGTAACAACTATGTACAAAATTGCCAACAATCTGGCACCACACTCGTTGGCACGAAACTTCATTCCAGTTAGAGAGACTCATCACTATGAAACTAGAGGCTGCCATATAAACCTATGTGTTCCAAAACCTAACACAGAGTTCCTTAAAAGGAGCCTCGCCTATAACGGAGTAGTGGCATGGAATGCACTTCCTGTAGAAGTCAAAAAATCGAAAGACCTAAATATTTTTAAGAGAATTGTTAATTATTAATATATATATTTATAGATTCTACACATATTTGAATTCATTATTTATTTTAAATTGTAATTATATCAGAGCACGGATCTCTGGAAGACCATTAACTGATGAATGGGATTCCGTGGGTAAATAAAGTTTTTCTTACTCTTTCTTCTTACTCTTCTTCTTCTTCTTACTCTTCGTTTATATCTTGTACTAGTCATTTCTTATTGCCCGGTTCTATTTTGTTTTTTTGTCTAAGTGAGGATTCATTATCGAGTTAGACCCATGCAAAATGCGTATTACGTATGTAGTTAAAATCCCTCTTCGCCATCATTATCTCCGTCCCATCTCCCTTCCCCCATCCAGGCAATTTCAAGGGGCTGATGAAAGATGACCCATTCTAACCTAATCAGAATGCGTCTGCCTCCTTCACAGGCTTTTCCAAGGCCGCGCGGATTTTGGAGAGTTTTGGAGAGGGGCAGGGATTTTGAGCGAGCGCGAAGCGAGAGCGGTGGGTGATGGGAAGGGGGAAAATATAGAAGTTTTATATTTTCTTCATTCTGGAATAATGCATATAGGTTTTGGAAATTTAGTTATGATAAAAAATTTTCTGTATTTTATAAAATGTTATTTATGTGTGGTATATTGAAAAGATTCCTGGTCCTATGGCCTATTGTTAATTTCGGTGAAAACATGACGGTGAATAACAGGGAATGTTATGATTGTACTTCGTTTTCACAACTTAGAAATAGATTATGTGCAGTTGGTCTTGTTCCTTGTGATTTTGGTAGACTGCAAAACAGTCGTTTGTTCTCTTAAGTCGTTGAAAGGCGCAATGCGCCGAACGTTGTGAGCCTGCGAGGCGAGAAAAAACTTTTAGCGTCTCTCCCCAGTCCCACTCACAGTTTTACATTGGCGCCAGACCTCTCGCTGTCGTACTAAGATAGTATACAGGCCCGTAACCAGGATTTTTATGGGGGGTGCGTATGAGCGACTGTGGCACGAAATCTTGAGCGCCGCAGGCGCGTTAATGTAGGGGGAGGGGTCTGGGGGTATCCTCTCCCAGGAAATTTTGAAAAAATAGGCATTTCGTGCGCTTTGAAGACAGTTTGTTAGGAGAAAAGGCAGGTAAACGTGAAGAAAATGACGACAATAATTCTAGTACATTTTTAAATTCAAATCACATTTTTCGAAACAGAACCTCAAAAACGTAGTTTACAATTTATTTAGCTAAAAATGACAGCAGCACATAGAAGGAAAACAGGAAAAAGATAGGTCTCTTCATTTTAGTGTCAAAATGGTTATTACATAAATCAGCCAGAGTCGGTTTGTTGATCTTTTAATACTGTCCTTGGGTGTTTCCGAGCCCAACAAGTACCCAGTCTCCTCTCTTTTGGTAGCGCCTGGGAATGGCACTTCGAATGGCACTTCGAATGGTTCGACTATGAAGGACATTAAGTACAATGTATCGTTGAATTTAACCCATAATCACACAATTTGGTCTAAAATATACCACACGAATCTTCAAATGGTGGACCTTCAACCCAAAGGACCATATTGAATGTAAATAGTCGAAGTACAGAAATACCATTTCCCTTTATTTATTTATTTATTTATTTATTTATTTATTTATTTTAATATATATATATTTTTTCACAATGAGCGGACTTCCAAGGCTCGTGGGGGGGGGGGGGGTGCGAACGCACCCATCGCACCCCCTCCCTACGGGCCTGTTATACAAAGACCGAGTGCGTTACATGCGTTCGCAAAAGATACGACTAGCTGCAGTCTATGATTGTGGTGGAAATGGAGACTGTTTTCGCTTTTCGAAGTGTTAGTCATCAGTTATTTGACTCGGTAGCAAATCATTTGCTGCCCTGAGCGCCGATGGCGAATAGGGAAGTAAGTAATTAAGTATGAAAGTAGCAAATGGTAGTGCGTTTTAGATAGTGCGTTTTGCAGTTGTTGAATACCTTAGAAATCATTGCGAAGATTTTGTTGAGTTTTTGGAAGGGCAGTCTTGGTTTGACTATTTGAGTAGAATGTGTAGAAAGGGCACATGGTGCGATGCTCGTATAGCACAGGCTGTTGCAAATGCTTGAGAATGAAATTTGAGAATTAATATTGTAGAATCCGGAGATGGTTTTTCTGAGCCTAAATGATTGTTAGCAACGGGTGCTACTTTTAATACTGATCTGAAACACGAGACAGCCCAACGGGCACTTTGATTGTTTTTGTTTCTTTGTTTTTCATTTCTGTTTTAATGTTTTTCCTTTTCTTTTTTGTTTTTGTTTTTATATTTTGTTTTGACCAGCCGTGTTTCTTTCTTTCTTTGTTTACATTTTTGTTTCAAGTGAAAATATTAAAAGTGACAGGCCAAACACGACTCCCGCTGGTCGCTAAATGTTATAGCCTCCAGCTTGTTAACGGAGGATTTTACCCTCTCTAGAGCCGTTACAGTAATAATCTTTATGCCATTGCGTTTGCTAGCTCTGTGACATATTTCGTTAGGTTTATCGGCTCGTTTTTGTTGAAAGATTCTTAATAGCCTTTAAAAGAATGCTGTAGCCTATAACGTGTTTTGGATCAGTGGATCTCAAACCGTCATCTTGTTTATCTGAAGTGGCGGTTAGCTCAGCAGAATGACGTTTCGTTACCACGGTTGATGAGACTTTAACATAGGAGCAACTAATGAGGTCCACTGAAGGACCGAAACTCGAGTCTTGCATAAGATAAAACATTTGCCAGGAGACATCGTTGCAGCATCCTAGAAACTTCAAATGCAGTAATCAAACTGCCATGGAATTTATTTGTTGGATGCAAGTAACGCAACTTGACAAACTGACAGATAAAAAATAATGGAGGTAAAGTTCAGCTCCTAGAACACCGGCAAATCACAACCACTCAAACTAATAGGAGCTTAAAACAACTCAAAGAAACCATCGCTCTCAATGCTTAGAGAATGCAGTAGCCTTCGAAAGACTCAGATCTTAGACCCTCGCAACCGTGTTAACGAAACGTTATCCTGCAAGCCCCGGGCTGCGAGCTAACCGCCACTTCAGATAAACAAGATGACGGTTGGAGATCCACTGATCCGATACATTTAATAGACTACAACATTCTTTTAAAGGCTATTAAGAATCTTTCAACAAACGCGATCCGATAAACCTAAAGAAATATGCCACAGAGCTAGCAAACGCAATGGCATAAAGATTATTACTGTAACGGCTCTAGAGAGCGTAAAATCCTCCGTTAACAAACTGAAGGCTAACATTTAGCGACCAGTGGGAGTCGTGTCTGGCCTGTCACGTTTAATATTTTCACTTAAAACAAAAATGAAAAACAAAAACAAAACCGGCTGGTCAAAACAAAATATAAAAACAAAAAGGAAAAGGAAAAACATTAAAACAGAAATGAAAAACAAAGAAACAAAAACAAAAACGGCTGGTGACCCTTCTGGGCCGTAAATGAAATGAAAAAAGAAAACAAAAACAAAACGGAAAAGGAAAAAAATTAAAACAAAAATGAAAAACAGAGAAAGAAACAAAAGCAAAAAACCGCTGGTGAAAACAAAATATAAAAACAAAAACAAAAATGAAAAGGAAAAACATTTAAACAGAAATGAAAAACAAAGAAACCAAAACAAAAACGGCTGGTGACCCTTCTGGGCCGCCGTAAGACTGTGAACGGCGAACGAAATAACAAAATGTAGACATATTGTTGTAAGTAAACAGATCTTACACGACGCTTATATGGGTAGTACTAATCTGATTGTATATTGTAACCTTTGTCAAAGCCCAATTTGGCGAATTGCTTGTACATACTGCTGGGAATGAAAACTGGATAAACACAATGTTTTTTGTTAAGCGCATCCTGTATGATACCTGACTAGCCTAAACTGCTTTCAGTTGTTTTTACCAAATTTTATGAAGTACATAAAGTCAGTAGGTTGAATCTGCAGTTTAATAAATCGAGTCGCTTAGCTTTTTTGTTTCCCAATTTTTTGGTAGCTTTAATAGTATTTTTTTATAGTACAGCACAACTACTGTAAATAATAATAAGGGTAGACTAATAAAATAAATATATTGTTTTACATTATTGCGTTCTCCTTTATCGAACGCTATTTTGATTTGGGGAGTGCCCAATGCCTGCATGGGCATCCATGCGCAACGATTGCTGCCTTGTCCCTAGATGCAAAGACAGGTCCATAATACTATGCACACCGTGTTCCAACCAAGGAGGGACGCCTGGGAACGAGCTAGGTGCGAGGATTCATTATTTCGCGCCAGGCATACACTGCTATTGAGTGAAAAAGGTATTAAACATTAACATTATCGGAATGCTTCTGTAACTCGGGTTTCGCATGGAGCAAAGATACCTTGCATGGGTTCGACCAAAGTAAAATCAGTTGAAGTGAATTACGGATAGATTGTTGCACGACCAATTTACCGGTCAAGATTAAAATTTCTTTAGGCTCACACCAGCTAAACATGCAATTAAATCATATCATAATGATAGTTTGTTATGACCAATCAACGTCTAGCGCCAGTACCTTTCGCATTGCAGTGCTCATTTCAAAATGCCGACTTTTGATCTTTGATGCAAGTGGGTTTCCTGTGCTATTCATGGGTAAATGTTTCAATAATTAATTCTACTCATCGCCTAAATGTGTGCCTTTTTCAAAATCAACCCGTTATTTGTTGCTTGTGAATGCAAATTATGGATTGTTTTAAAATTAGAACATGAAGTATATAGAGTGTGACAAAATTATCGAAGTTTAGCAAATATATTAAATATTTTTCCAGTCAACCCGCGGATTTTCTTACTACATTAAACTGCTCCCAGTTGAACACAAGCAACGAGATTATCTTATCACTAGTGGGAAGAATCTCTTGGTTTTTGTCCTGGATTTATTTCAGTCCGGACTTTCTCCCAAACCTCATTAAAATTCGAATTAAAATAATATTACTAGAATACGTGTAATCTCTCCTTTGTTCTTAAATTCAGTCAAGCAGGCGCGCGATAAAATTAATACTTCAGTCTATTTGTGCAAAGTAATTTTAGACTACAGCATTACCTTTTTATAATTTTAAATATTTCTTTTTACAATATATCATTTTTAAAGTCCCTCTAAGAGAGAGCCTTTCTCATTGTGCAAAATAAGATTGTCGTGTTGTGTTCTGTGAAGTGTCAAGCACCATCGTTGTTTTTTTTTTTTTTTTTTTTTTGGGGGGGGGGTGGGTGAAATACGTATGGAGGGGGGATGGAATATAGGGTGTTCTGACCTTCTTGTTTCCTGTACCTTTACTCCCCCCCCCCCCCCCTTCTATTATGAAAGAGGAAAAAGGAAAATGTTCGATATAGTGTGCCCCGGGGTGGAAACGCTCGGGTCGTCTGCCTGAAGAGCGAGTGTGATACCGCTACGCCACCGGGAGCCGGCTCCCAGAATTTGTAAATTTTAACTATATATCGTGTTTCCCTTACAAATATCGATAGCTAACCGTAAACAGGCTAACCAAAGTGCATAGTAGGCTAACCGAAGTGCATAGTAGGCTAACCGAAGTGCATAGTAGGCTAACCGAAGTGAATAGTAGGCTAACCATAGTGCATAGTAGGCTAACCAGAGTGCATAGCAGGCTAACCGGTACTAGTTACCAGCCGACGACCGTAAGTGGCGGCCATCTTGAAGTGGGCGTAAAAAAAAAAATTGCCCGTCCCGGGTCTTTGCGTGATTGAAAATTCTTTCAGGATTGAAGAACAGTGAACGTTTCTATGAAATTTTATCATAGGATGAAAGCTAGGAGCCAAGTGAAAGTAACTTGTTTTTCAGTTCCGCAGCTTTATCGCGTATATTGGGCTCCTTGTCACTGTAAACGTATTTGAGACTGTCTAAAATGTGTTCCTTTAGCTCTTCAGTCAGCAACGATAAACGAATGTGCCCTGAAAAGTAACAAACGAGTTAATATTGTTTGTTCAAGTTTAGTTAGAATAATAGCGACAAATGCAGACAAGTAAGAGAAAAACAACCTTTCAGAGCGGAGTAAACTGTCTCCAAAACTTCAACTGCTCCTAACCGCACTGCGGCATATTTTTTAACCTCTGAAAAAGAAGAAAGCAAAAAAAAAAAAAGGAGGAAAACTGGTCGTTGGAGGGAGGTTTCAACAATAAGAGTATCGATTGGTACGCTGTTGGGATAGAAATCTTTTTGTTAGTTCAGTGAATAGTCAAACGAGCTGAAAGGACGCAGAAGCTGAAATCAACTACTATGTAGTCAAACAAATTAAAACTTTAGACGACTCTCGTAAAAATTCGGAAGGTTCAACGTTAGTGAGGGCACGTGTACGGGAGTCAAAGAGAGCGCGTTGGAGCTGCTTGTCAAACGCGTTATCTCTTTCGCAGCCCTTATTTGGGTCGTCACGCAACACGTCTCCTACTTGTGGGTATGGGTGTTGCGTGACGAACCATTTTAAAACAGTTGCAAAGTAGACTCGTCCGTAACTAGTTCTTAGACTGCTAAAACAAGACAGATAAAAAACCGCAATGAAATGTTATTTTGAACGAAACAAACCTAAGCATTCACAGACAGGTGGAATGAACTGTTCTAAGAAACTTCTCAGCATGGTTATTCTGTCTATACTCTCTTCAGTTGAGCCGTCTGGTGTTCCACTTATCCAATCCATTCTGAAAACAAAATGTAAAATTAAACGATAAAGTGCATTTTTAAAACCTTCCTCTTTCTAGCTGGAAGAAATTTCCCAAGGAGACTAGCTATTTAAGCAAAATTTAAGAATTTGACATAAAAGACACCATTTTGCCAAATATCGATTAGTCCAGGCAAACCGTTGCCTCACCGCACGCTCTACCTCCTCCTCACCCACCCCACCGTCCGCGCACCAAAGCGGACTTATAAGATTCGACCCGAAAATTCCATACGGATGACGTAGCACTACAGAGACCCATGTATCGTCTCCGATTGGTCGTTGCTCAGTTTTGAATTTTCGCGCGAAAGTTACAACCAATCAGAATCGCCTCACAGATCGACCTGCAGAGCTTTTGCCCTCGAACAATCAGAAGCGAAGTGATTGCAGAGAATTGCTGGGCTTTTGAAAAAGAAAGTAAATAAAACGTACTGATTGACTCCAGTAGGAGTATTTTACTTTATCTAACCTTTCAATAAACAACTTAATGGCTGATAAAACCACGAGTTGTACTTTCCATGTATTTGAAGTAAGGGCGCTCGTGAGTATGGAACAGAAGCGCTCACCATGTTTATCTGTTAAATAAAAAAGCAAAAAAAGGAAATAAAAAAGAGAGCCCATGCAAAGCCTTTCAAATGGGTAAGGTTAAGAATCCGATCGAAACAACATCGGCCGACATTCTACCGACTCATCGGCCTACAGACCGACACACTACCGACGCGAAGGCCGACAAAATACGAACGCTATAATAAGAATTATCGTTAGCTTTTAGAGCTGTTTGTTTTTGGCTCTCGACAGAACCGTTTGAGAAAAGAATTTTCAACACGCTTTCTTATGAAAGGTTTTCCAGATACTTCAGGATACTTCAAAGAAGAACTACAAAGACGACTTTATGCCTTCTGAATGAGTGTGGAATTTATTTTTTTGCCACTTCTGTCCCATGTTTAATGCTATGGCTTCCGGATTCGACGCCTCGAGAATCTGTAAGCCGCTGCTTTAAATACTGAGCACATTGGTGCAAAAGCTCACCTTGTGAATCAGTGGCATTTTTCGGCCATGACTGTCCCAGACAATCAAAAGCACAAACCAAGAATTCCTGATTAACTTTTTTGTCCTTCTCTTCCTCCTCATCATTTTCCTCTTCATTTTCTTCCCCTTCCTCTTTTGGTTCCTGTCAATTAAAACAATAAAATCAAAGAAATGGAAAAATAGAACACTTAAGGAATTCTAAATATCACGTCTTCACGTATTTAAGCCTGCAAGAAGTGACAAAAGTGTTGACACTGTCATTTTTAGCCCCATTTTATTGTAATACGGTCCCCTTTCCCCTCTTTTCAAACCACCTCTCCCCCATCAATGTTGAAGCTTGTTTTTGGAAGCCTTCGCTGCAATCATACACATTGTATGGTTGAGGAAGGGTATTTTGGCAGAGTGTAGTAAAATTTAAAAGCTAGTGATAAATCTGCCACAAAAACTGCAATGCGAAGTCAATGTGCCAACTACTGTTGTCACTGATTGTGTAGCCTGCGACTCCTGGCAAACGTGTTGCTTAGCAACTTATGGTACTATGGTACATGTCAAATTTCCAAGTATTCGCAAGTGTAAGCGGGGTTTTTACTGTTAATATTATCAATTTTAATATTTTAGACTTAATAAGGAAACACTTTGTTCTGATTATTAGAAGTCGATGTTAGGCCTGGTTTTCGGGGTGAGGTTTCAAAGCGGTCAAACGCAAAATCTAGAAATTGTAGACGGTAATAAAAAAATATTTAAACAAAGCACTCACGGGAGCAATGATAGGGAAGAGGAGCTCGGATATTTGTTGAAATCTGTCAATGGAATATTCCTGGACGATTTCTCCAAAGCACTTCAATGCAGCCATCTTGTATGTTGGATTTTCCTTTCTGCATTCCTTGAATACAGAGTCAAGAACCTAGCGTAAAAAAGAAAGAGGATAACACGTTACAATGACTGGATAAGAAGATGTAATTTCTGGAACATGTCCTGGCGATGGTGATATTTGTTAAATATTAACCAATCATAAAGCGAATCAAAGTGTCTGCAGCAAATACATAACAATAACCTGAGATCATGTCCTCTCTCCCTACTTTATCACGAAAAGAGAAAAAAGAACGCCTGATCACAGGTTAACATAACAATAGATTGGTCCACGCGTCATGTCCCAGGCACTGAAGCCTTCTCTCGTGTTTACCAATCTTAAAAGATCCTCTTTTGCACTTTTAAGAGGACACGAAAAGGAATGAGGACTTAACAGAACCATTCATTTGAACCTTTTTTCTAAGGGAGTTGATTAACGTTTTGGCAAAACCTAGTAAACGGTAACTTTTTAATGAAAGTAAAGTTGTTTGTCTTACTTTTTCAATATCTGGATCCACTCTTGGAGATGACTCCTCCATAGATTTCCTGAAAAAAGAAATGGCATTCAACTGAATACTTAAAACCGAAGGAGTTATACGCAACACTAGATATCGTCTGCGATACGTTTTTCGATTTCCGCCAAACAAGCAACGGGTCGCAGCTTCCAGTTGTTTCTCGCCAAAATGTACCACGTCCGTCACCACGTCCATGACATGACGCGTCTGCCAGCCAGTGTTTCCCGCCAAAACTCGGCACCTACAATGGAATCCTAATTTCTTGAACCTCCAATGGAAACGAAAATTGGTTTGAGATTTGGGAACAAAACTGCAGTGTGCGACTGAGGGAAGCAAATCCAAGGGAAACAACGTTTGGTTCGACTATCCGCGAGATTTGAGAAACCGAGAGTTCGAAAAATTGGAATTGCATTGTACCTTCGTGCGTCTAACTGCGTCTTACCTGCATTTGATACAAACACAGGACACTGCCGAGAGTAAGGCTTCCTGTTAGGACAAAACAGAACAAATAGTTATACAATCCCAGTTGCTGCTACTGGCTACAACAAATAGGAGGCTTTCTAACGAGGAAAGGGGCGTATCTTTTTTCATACTTTTCTTCACGAGAGAGCCTGTTCACAGTTTTACAAACAGACAGATTATCACACACTTACTTTGCCTGTCCACGTTCGACCGACCAATCCGCTGACCAAAGCACCAAGCAATTTACCAAGATACGGTTGGGACAGAGAAGATCCTGAATCAAAGGAAACACACACAGATGTAAATAAATCCTTATATTGATCAAAAAAGGTAATTTTATGTTTTACTTTTGATCTTCATTCGTACCCAGTTTTTGAGCTATTGCAGATATCGCGACGGCAGCCTGGGCCTTAGTCGTCCATGACTGTGACGTCAAAGCCGGACATGTGATAGAGACTATTTCATCCAAGTACAGTCGTATTCCTGACTCAGTACCTGACAAAGGAAGCAGATGAACAGTTACCACGAGCAAAGAGAAACTTTGTTACAAATCAAATGGTGGGTAACTCTTTCTACGCTTGGCACCAGTTACACGTTACACGCTTGACACGGGTGACGCGTTTTCTTGCAATTAACACCAGTTGCACGTTTTCCCTTGCTCGACACGGGTAACGCGTTTTTCCGCACTTAGCATCAGTTGCACGTTTTCCTACGCTCGACACGGGTAACGCGTTTTCCAGCACTTAGCACCAGTTACACGTTTTCCCTCGCTTGACACGGCTAACGCGTTTTCCCGTGTTTCGCACCAGTTGCACGTTTTCCCGCGCTTGACACGGGTAACGCGTTTTCCCGCACTTAGCACCAGTTGCACGTTTTCCGCACTTGCACCGGTTACATTTTTCCCGCGCTTAAATCCAGTTTGAAATGGTTTATTATCTATCAGCCTGCATAGTCATTAGGTATTGATCAGATATGTGACTGCTTTGGTTTCAAAGTTTACGTTTATCATTGACAAACCATTACGCCATCGAATTGAAGTATAACCCAAAGTGCGCAATTAAATGGCAATAAACACTTGATTTACCTGGTGTGTTCTCCAGCCAAATTTCCTCCCACAAGGACTCATTAGTACTTGAACTGCTACCAGCTGTTACAGCTGTGGACATAATGATATATAAAACTGATTTCTACGGTCCTTCTACACACTACACTACTACACTTATAAATATCACCCACTGAACCAACGTCTCTAAAACTGAAAGATTTCACTTTACCTGATCGCAATACCCTTTTCAGCCAACTGATCAAAATACTCATTCTCATTACAGATCTCCATACATTTCTTCTAATGTCAGCTCCGAGAATTTGGTGTTAAATTAAAGAATAACCCGTAGTTGACGACTTTCTTCAATCTGATCATCTGTTTGTTGAACAACGTATCGATAATGTAAGGGGAAATCAGGTTTTGATCAGTACCTGTTGTCTTCTTCTCGTGCATAGCGAAGAAGACCGCTGGAAGGGCCTTGGCTGTGTGGCGCTTCATTACATCCGGGGAATACCGTGAAATTGCTTGGAGCGTAAGACCGCAAGCTAACCGCAAGCCCTCGTCTGCAAGAAAGGATTGAAACCCACAGTGTTTTTGGAATTTCAATACGAAAACGGTTTAAAGGTTAAAATCTGTTAAACACCTTTTTTACCTTCCTTTTCAAAGTACCAGTTCTTTATCTTATCGATAAGTTTCTCTACGCTACTGTCTTTGGCTACCTGTAGAGAATCAAGACATCAAATTTTAGTCATAAGTTTTTCTCCAAGTTTTCATAAACAAGTATCTGCGTAGGATTTTACAGTTGGTATCGTTAGATAGAGTTAGTAACATCGAGCTATGGCAGAGATCTGGGCAAAGTTCAGTGGGGGAAGCTATCCGGGGAAGGAAATGGAAATGTAAGGAAGCCTTTCTGTACCATCACGAGGCAAACTTTGACCTGGATTTCTCAAGGGAGTTGAAAGAGAAGTCGACCACGGAACACCTGAAGACATTCGCTAGAAGCACAAGATCAAGTCCATGGGCAAGAGTTGGTACCAGCCAGAGAGGGATGCACAGGACACTAGGCTATGGCGGGAGACTGTTGATGGCCTATGCTCCTGAGAAGGAGTGAAAGGCTAACTACTTCTACTATTACTTATCATGAAAAGCAAAGTGACTAGCAAATTCTCCCAACTTGTACAATAAGAAAAGTACAATGTTCTCTTAGGAGAATTTGCATGTTTGATCAGATTTACCTTGACCAGGTGACCAATAGCAGTGGCGTAAGATGTTCTCACAGAAGCGCTACGATCACTCAGTCCAGACGTTAACGCATTTAGGAGTTTTCCTGTGAGATAAAAACGAAAGAAACACTTTTATCAATCTGTATGTAAAATAAAGAAATACCTCAATAATGAGACTTTGTACAAGAGCAACGGTGAACGAAATTGCATAGGTGTTACATTCTTTTAAGGTCGTTTTACAGGAGGGAAAATACTTTTCTTTGGAGTGTATTTACCCAACGACTGTGTACTATAACTTTATTTCCAACTAACTTACAAACTCGAATGAACACTGATAGTTTAGCCATGTTTGGGTTTTCCTTGACCAAAAAAACTGGGCCACTGTGAGCACAGCAATCAATAAGAAACACGGAAAGACAAAAATCAAATAACTGTGGCAATGAAATGAGAAACAGCGCAACCGGCGATAGTGCGCTCAAAATCATTGTTAAACAAACAATAATACTCTCGCATCGACGGGAAACATGCTTAGTAAATCTCAAGGAAGAAAAACAAATCTTATGGAGAGCCTATCCCATTTTCGGTCCCAAAGCTGCTTGTTCCTTTTAGCCGGCTGAGCCCTTGTTTTGTAAGGGATTTTACTACGCTTGATTTGATTGGCTAGATTTAAATTGTTTTGGTTGAACATCTAGCCAATCAAATCATGTGTCCCCAGAGCCACTTGTTCCTCGTGCCCCAGGCTCAGCCGGCTAAGAGGGACAAGCAGGCTCTGGGGACTAGAATGAGCCTTACCAGCAAATGGAGTCAGATCTTGCGAACACTGCATTGCAAGAGAAACAACAAAACCAGCACTTCCTGCCTACAAAGCAACGTCAATATAAAACTCGTTAGGTTTTATACGAATCTTTTCACTCAATTCTCGACGAAAAGTGAATGAAGAAAAATCTTTAAATCAGAGGTAAGAAACCATTAGTGAAGAAATGAAGTTACCTTTGTTCCCAGTCCAACCCCGGTTCGTAAGAGATCAGATAGTCTGGGTACGAGTTCTGGAAGAACTGTCCCGTCTACATATTGAACGCACTAAAAAAAATGAAAGAACAGTTAGCAGGCAGAACAAGATAGAACTACAAACTCTAACATTTATGAAGTTGGATACTGTCAGCTACTGTTTTAACAAACTAACGCCCCCCCCCCCTCCCTACATGCAACATCTGTTCTCTGTTCGTGATTTTTCTTACAGTAACCGTAACTCTGAGAACATCCTGCAAGTACCCAAACCAAAGACAAATTATCTTAAAAGCAGTTTTGGTTATTCCGGGGCTGTTCTTTGGAATGGACTGCCATCTAAACTAGGTAAGCCATTAACCCTAGCAAGCTTCAGAAAGGGAATCAATGACTATTGTTCCTCAACGGGCACCCACACGGCAAGCACGTAAAACAGCATTATAGATGTTTTTATCTTTTTATACTGATGTTATTTTTTCAATCGTGTTTAAATAAAGTTTTGTCTGTCTAAGCAATAGCTGACAGTCACACAGTTTCCCTTTCCCATTAGAGCAAAGTACAATAAGCAAGAATCAATATTCACCATGTTGATCGTTTCCATCATCGGGGACATTTTGGTTGCAGCGATTCTTACTCCTTCAAGCTAAAAAAAAGATACAAACACGTCAAACATAACAGTAACTATAACACTACACTGTTAAAAAAAAATTGAAATCCTTTGGGACGCTAAAGCTTAAAGCATTAAAGGGACAGTGTCATGGATTTTAGCCAAACTTAGGCATCGGAAATGACCTTTAAATTTGTTTAAGCATATAAAATAACCTCTAAAAACAGTGAAGGAATATTTAAATAACACACCAAATGCAAAAGGAGGTACCGATGGCCAAAATTGTCGAAGATTGAAACGGATTGTGATATGGGTTTTTGAAATATGGTCCGGCGGATCAGTTTTCAAAGTTAATCATGTCTGCTTGTAACTTTAAATTATAACGCCCGGGAGACACATTTGGCTGCAATGAAGCTATGGTTTTGTTTTTTACAATCATAGAATTAATTTCTTTGCAAACTTCTAGTTTCATAGCGAAGATTTGACAAAATTAAATATCATAATATTAACTTAGTCGTGACACAGTCCCTTTAACATACCTTCTCTTGAACGTCTTCACTTTTATGAAGTTGTAGACTTAAAGTGTTCATCGACTGTAAGATGAAAACAAAACACGATGTTACAGCAGATAGGACGTGCAGTTTCAATTTCTGCGATTATTTTCTCTGTCGATAAAAACTATATTATATTATGGTGAATTACAGAAGTAAAGTACTGGCTTTGCAACAGACCAGTAACTTATCAGGAATGCCACTCAAACATCAGAAACAAACATTTTAATCAAAGATAACATACATTTCGCTAGGACATCTAGGATTACTTTAAATACTCTAACAATGTATCAAACCTGGTTTTCCAAGCCACTAAGCGATTCTAGAAGAGCGATCACCAGGAGTGGAATATGAGGCTTTAGTAAAGCGCCCTATAAAGAACACAACGTCTTTATCAGCAAACTTAATTGTTAGCCATTTTAACTAGTTTACAAAACACCAAATACTTTGTTAGTACAAGGCATTTCCGCCTTTGCGCTGGGGACTGGAAAGCGGAGATGCCCTAGAGACGAGGTTGGTTACTTCTTTGGTTTTGCTTCCGTGAATGGTGTTTTCCCGCCATAATGTGCCGTGACCAATTTTTTTACGTTTTTTCCCGCCAAAACCTAGGTGTTTGGTTTAAACAGTTGTGCAACGTTTTTTTTAATGTTTCACCGTAAACAGTTTTAAGTACATAAATTAACCTTTAAGGAAGTTTGTGTACAAGTCACAAAAGGACTATTTATGGATAATTAAATGCTCTCCAGCCTATTAACTAATTTCATCCTCCATTACAAAGGGAAAACGCTGTACAATGAAGGAAAATTAAATGGAAAGGAACTTACCGCATTCTTGCTTATTTTCACTATGGTAGACAAGCTGTGCAAAAAATAAGAGAGAGAAAAGAACAACAGTGTAGGTGGCCTGGACATTATTAACCAAATGATTTGTAACTGCAACTTAACTTTTTCTTGTCCCTAACGCAACTTGTTTAATAGACCTTCAGTTTTAGTTATTTCTGGCGCCCTGTTACCATACTTCAGTTATTAGATCCTACTATTGGTACAAATAAAATGTTGTTGTTGTTGAAAAAAGTGACAAAGAAATGTCCTTTAGTGTAGCAGTTGCTATTGTTTTAGGGACTAGGGGCATTGTTCTTGTCGATTTTCAATTTTTCTCCCAATTGAAAGAGTTCACAAATAGTATTAATATTCGGCCCTGGTAATTATGGGCCCTTTGCAGCAAACAGTTACGTGGTACAAAATCCGCCATGCTGGCGGGCAAGCTCAGCTTTGGGACATTCAAAACAAAGGAAAGTCAAGCATGACTGGTCGAAGTCGCTTTGTTTTGGATGTCCCAGCGTGTAGGTTGCCCTCTAGCAAGGTAATATTTTGTATCATGCGATCGTTAGCTGCATAGGGCCCTTTGTTATTAATGAAATGAAGCTAAGGTATGGGAATTTGCTCTGGCCTGACTAGGACAAGCCCACACTCAATTCTATACCTGATAGCTCTGACTTCTTCTGCTCTGTTCGGCACTCCTTTGTGTAACAGAGTGGGAAGGACCAATGCAATTGCTGTTTCACCAATCTTGCCTTGATTCACATCACAAACACGAATGGACACCTAAATATCAAACAGAAAACATACCAGTTATTTAACGCTTTCGAGTTGTATACCATAGAATATCCCACGAGTCACTTGTATTTTCGCGGTATACGCTAACTAAATTTCGCCGAGTAAAATGATCGTAGTGTACGATGGGAAGGTTGGGGTGAAAACCGTCGAAGATGAAACAGCTTTTCAGTATTTTGATTGGCTGTATTTTATTTATCTTATATAAGGCCTTTTTTCAAATTGCAGTTGATAATTAAGGTAAATCAACCGCCACTTTAGATTAAAACAAATTTTTCGAGTTTTTGCCTTTTGCTTACAGTCACAGGATTAGTTCGTATAGTATAGTCAAAGAATTGTTCGTTAATCGTACCTTGCTTAATGTCCTGCATGCCACCTCTGCTGCCTGTCTGACAGACTCCTACAAAGTAAGACACAGATGATGCTTGGCTCAAATATATGTCATGTACCGGAAATGAAATCACCGACAGAAATCGTTTCCAACTTGTTTTCCCTCCTTGATATTAAGCAACCATATGGTGTAAATTGTCTTGCTTTCATTTTGTGTGGCTGCCAATTTCTGCTTTGTTTGTTTGTTTGTGTTTTTCTGTGGGGGAGGGGGGGGGGCATGGCTGCAATACCTTACATTGTGGTATGTAAGTATGTAGTTTTTACTGTAGCCGTGTAGCGGTTTTCGCAGCTTGCAAAGGCAGCAGGCTAAGAAAACAACAGCTTTATTAAGGTACTTTTACAGACTTATAAAAACATATGATAATGAAGAACCAGAAAACAGTATCCCGATGTTTATGCAGTGAAGAATACAGCACACTGCATGCAGACAACAAACCTTGATATCATCACGTGCTCTAAAACACAGCTCCCAGAGTCTCGGAATGGACTCAAGCATGTCATCTACAGATCGACCGCTGAGCAAATCACTGAGGGCCATGCAACTAGAATTAAAAAAAGCGTAAGATGAGGTCTAGCCACATTGTATCCAATATACTAAACAGTACAGCCATCCGCCAGGGTTCTATCTACAGGGATTACTAACACTGTATGCTGTACGCTGTATACGATAAACTTACATTTATTTAATTTTACTCACCTTGACTGTCTCACTCTCCATATGTTGCTTTCTAAACTGGTCTTCAAGTCCTCCAGTATTTCATTCACATATTTATCGACCTGATAATGCAAAAGGATGATAACAATTAGGCAAGGATCAACAAATACTGTGATGTCCATCTTGTATCCCTATTATGTATCGACAAGACCACTCCCGATTCTAGCAAATTGTCCTTTCTTTTATTTCTTACATCCACTGTAGCATTTCACTTGGCAAATCAATACGTTTGTTCACGTTTAAGCAGTACCAGTATCTGCTGGCCATGGGAGCTGTATTGTTAACACAGTTGCGACAACCAGTCTTGCAACACCTATCCTTACAAGGGACACGACACAAGGGTGTTACGTTTGCGACTCTACTAAGAAAACTATCAGTTTAGAATTGATTATTCTGCCAATTTTAAACCCTATGGATGGCTCCAGATTTTGGATTCCACATTTTCCGAGGAAATTCTTGTAAATAAAACAACAGACTTTTCGTTCAGGCGATGATGCTTTCCAATCTGTACAAACCGTGAGCCAAACGGTTTTCTGATGCCAATGCCATAAATGAATAATAAACTAACCGTTTTCTTTGTCTCTGGTACAAGAGCCGCCCAGATGCTGGCCATTGCTTGCTGTATCTTTATATTGGGGTCATACTGATACCTGGTTTCAAAGAACACAGGATTAAATTAAATTAAAAACGTCCCAGTCTACTCTCTACAAAGCGGAAAACGAAACTTTTGATGTGGTACTAAAGAGCTGTTAAGGATTATTTTCCAGCTTCTCTCATATATCTCAATAGGAAGATGAATATGCTCAAGTTGCGGTTTACAAGGTGGTCAGTTGTTGCTGCGAGAGTTCTGTGACAGTAGTTGATGAAGGTAACTGTGTTAGGGCTGATTTACACGGTACAACTTTCTCGCATGCGACAAGCTTACAGCAGGCCTACGACATGACTTAAAACCATTTACACGCGCGTGTTTGTCATAAAGATGTGGAAGGTTGATTTACACGACTCGATTCTTGTTGGTCCGGTTGTAGTCATGGCGTAAGCGTGTCGCATGCGATAATCGTAGACTAAACCAGTACCGCTGATTTTACTTCAGTTTACCTGAACAGCTTTGGCACAATTTTCGGAAGATACGGTTCCAACTGCTCTCTAGAATGCGCGGCTATAGATGAGAAACCAAATGCTGCACCCTGGAAACATAAAAGAAACAAAAATTATGTTTTACTAAAATTCAGTTGCATTACTACATGTACTTCCCCTGAATGGAATGCTAGTCTCTTACAAGTGAGTAAGTTCCCACCTTTGTGCCAGTTTGTTCTAACTGATCGCCGTTATATATTTAGGCCGTGTTCACACTTAGTGCCCGAGCACTGGACCTGAGCATCGCAAAAAGTGGCGTCGTGTTCACACACAGAAAACCAAAGTATTCAAGTACCATTAAGTGCCCGAATCATGGCGTGGGCACATGAAAAAATAGTATGCTTTCACATTAGTGTCTAGCGAGAATCGCCAGTACTTGTGCTCCGTACCCAGGCACCAAGTGTTAACACATCCTAATACACCTGGGTGGAGAAAGGCACTGTGAGAATACAGTGTCTTGCACAAGAACACAACGCAGTGCCACGACCAGGGCTCAAACCAGGACTTCTCAAGCCAAAGTCTTAAACACGAAACCCAAAGGTCATGCACCCACAATCAACTTTTTTTTAATATAAAAAAAAGAGAACAATAGTCCGCATACAGTACCTTACGGGAGTTCCAGAGTGCGTTATGATTGGCAAGATGCATGAACTTGTAAATCAAGTCTGGCTGGTTGAGATCGCTCGCAATAGAGCACAGCTCCTTGTACGTCGATATCCCACCCCTGAAATGCAAAGTGAGGCGGAAAACATGAACATCCTAGTTGTCATTCAATAAAATAGAGCGGTTTTTACTTGAGTGTAGAAAGTAATTCGCGTTTGAGTTTTGCATTACTACGCTATCTACATCTACATTTAATATGTCGGTAAAAAGTCCATACGGGTATCACACCAACGTCTAAAAATAAGTAAAAATAAATATATACATATACAATAACTGAAAAATTCTACGCTATGTGATTGGTTTAAAAATTTTACACCACTTTCTTAGCCAATCATGACTCGATCGCGCACGTTTTCGCGCGCTCGTGCCGGCTTTATGTATTTGCTTCGAGTTTTGTTTGGTTTACTGGATTGTCTGTGTTCTTTGTTATTGGCTAGAGTGATTACTTTGGTTTTGGTTTTACGACACAATTGAAAACTGCTCTATTGTCAAAGGTAAGCCAAACTAAAACCAATCGTGAATTGGGTTGGTGGCTTTTCCGACGTTTATCATCGGTAACAAGATTTTACTGCGAGCTCCGACTGGGCGATTAGGCGCGTGTTGTGATTGGCTCACGTTTTAGAACAGTCATAAGAAAGCAATTCATTCTTCACGTGATAGACCACGTGACCTACCCTTCAGGAGCCCGTCCCAGTTCTCCCTCCTCAAAGATCTTGGTGTTTTCAGTGACGTGTTGGTTTCGTCTGCAATGAAACAGAATAGGGGAAACGAGTCAAGAAACTAAGATATCAGACGATAGGAGAGAGCAGAAGTAAATTCGACGAGTGATAACTTATGGTGATATTTATCTGAGTAAGTACCAATCCGTTCTCATTCCTCGGAAATACCTGTCCCCTTTAGCCGGCAGGGACGGCATGAAGGAAAGGTGGTTTTGGGGACAAATGATTCAACTAGCTAGATTTTAACAAAAGAAATGTAGCCAAGAAAATCAACCATTTTAAAGTTGTGAGCTTTGTGAGGCATTGATCATTCTGTATTTAAATGTTGATTCAATGGGTTTTCACTAATGACATATAAAGTACTCCTGGCGTAAATCATACTCGGAGACCCAAGGGCAGTTAGTGGGGGAAAAGGAAATCAAAACTGCGGTTAAAAATCGGCAAAGAAAAGTTGGAGAGCGAATGCTACATTGTAACTGGACAGAAAAAATCTTTTGTATTAGGGAGTACTTTGTTTAATTCTGCCCAATCGGCGAACAGAAACCTTTAAGATCACTTTCATGTGTTCTTACGTTCTTACATACAGTACTTTCATTCCAATTTACATCAGCAAGCCGAAAAAAAGGGGGGCGAATCCTTAGGGCTCCTTGCTTTTGCTCCAATTTTCCTTAGCCAATTTTTTTCCCACAGTTTCGACTTTCCCTTGCCCCTACTAACTGTCCCTCGGTCAAGGAGGATGAGGGCAAATTTGTGAGCCGTTTAATTGCTTACCTCCTACCAGTCATCAGCGTATCGACCAATAAGGACACGAGCTCATCTTTGTTCTCTCCACCGCCGTGTTCGTACACTAGACCCAGGCCTTTTGAGGCTACTTCTTGAGTAAGGTCTACAAAACAAATTGATAGAAAATGTTTTGGAACGACTTTATTGTTTCCTGTTGACTTTCCAAAGACACAGAGAACAGTAAACAGCAGTTAGTCCAATGTCAAATTGTTTAATTTTACGGGAAAAAAAACAGCGAGAGTCGACAGAGTTTTTCGAAGAGTTTTTTATGTTAACTGGGTGCAAGCTGTAAGTCCAGAAGAAATCTCTTCAAGTCGTTTTTGTTTGACACGACTCCAAGACTTGCTACCAGTGCGTATTGCAAGTGTAGGCACATACATTTTAATGTAAAACAGGTCCCACTTCTTTTAGTTTTTACTACAAGATAACATGAACTAGGTGGAAAGTGCTCATTCATACCATCTGTTTCTGCCAACATGTTCATGAAGACCATTTGGATTTCTTTGAGCTTTGCCTGAAAGAAAAGTGGTTTACCATGTTAGGACGAAAATGACACAATTTTATACAACTGAGTTAAAAAAGGTAGAATGTTAAATACTTTCTTTGAAACGGTACAGTCGAGGGTACTGACGATAGCGAAGCAATTGTATAACAGTTTACATTTAAAAAAAAAAACACTGACAAAATGGCCAGATAGGCCAAGAAATTGGTCTGAAACAAATTAAAATTGCGCTTAAAATAATGTACCAATGGTAGAAACATTACAAATAATCGGTTGGGAAACCAAATCTTAATCAACGATTAATGGGATGTCCATTTGACACTTCCTCTTAAGCCAATTTATTTAATTACTTAAAATGTTTTTCACACACTGTATTGTTATGCACGTATCAATGTTATGCTGCTGGGTGGGGAGAGGGCATTTGAACTTAGCTGAGACTTTTTGATCAAATGCCCAACCCCATGGCATTTGTGGATGTTCAAAAAAGTCACTAAACTTCAATAAAATGCTGTAACAAAGTCCATTTAAACGGTCAAAAGTCCCCATTATGGGCAAACAATTAGTGTCAAATTCCCCGCCTATGCCCGGCCTCCCCCCCCCCCAGCGGCTAAACATTGATAGGTGCATTACCAGCAGTATAAATTCAAATAATTTGCAAACTCATTGTAACAATGATGGAATATCCATCTAAAACAGTTCTCAATGTTAAAAAAGCCATGTCTGAAAATTATCTTACTAAGGTAATAAAGTAATGACTAAACCTGTACAACTTTGTGATCCCCTGAATACTTCACAAGAGACAACAACCAGATACAAGAGGCCTGGAAGAGAAAGTAAATGTTGTGAAAAATTGACTTTTGGGAACATTTCTGCATACTTTACTTAGTTGCTCTTGTAAGCAAGCGAGTAAACAAGAAATTAAAACATTATATTTTCCCCCTAATTATCACTGGGGAGGTGCCGTGGCCTAGTGGTTAGTGCGCTGGACTTCGGATCAAGTAGTCCACCTTTGAGCCCTGCCCAGGGTCATTGTGTTGTGTTCTTGGGCAAGACACTTTACAATCATAGTCCCTCTCTCCACATAGGTGTATAATGGGTACCGTTGAAATAACAGCTGGACGGGTACCCTGCAATGGACTAGCATCCCATTCAGGAAGGAGAAGAAATACTCATAGTCCTTCATGCTACTGGAACCGGGATAAGCTCCGGCCTGATGGGCCACTAGGCTCAAAAACAGCTTGCTTTTATCAGAATTATCATTAAACAGACCTGAGACATACCTGTCTGACATATGGGGCTGTACTCGTGGCGTATTTGCTGACAATCATGTCAATCAGTTCTTCCATGGCCCCTCCTATGTCACTGGATTCTGGGCTTTTAAGTTGTTCAACTACCCAAGGATCGCTGGCGACTTCTGACTTCCTGCCGGCCCCTGCACACGATAGGGCCTCCCCTATTGTGAACTGCAGCTCCACTTGACGAATCTGTTACCAAGACAACAAACAACTGTAATGAATGCCTTCAAATAATTATTATTGTTTAAACGCTGAAAAAAGGCTGATTCGCAGTGAGACCAGCAGAAAAACTTGAACAATAATACAGTGCAACTCTGTATTAAGACAGCAACTGAAAGTCGAATTTTATCTTTTTTAGCGTGTATTCTCGACTTATATATGTCTTCCTAAGTTACAAATCACTTTAAAAACGTTTCCATTACCTTCGATGCCTCACACAAGCCATTGATCAGTTTGTTATGATGTGGGAAATTCTCATCTCCGACCAAAAGGAAACCAAGGGCATGAGCAGCATGTTCTTTCACCTGTCAATCAGAAGAAGTTTGGTATTTTCATTGGCTGAGAGCCCATCACGTGATCTACAAATAACTACCTGCAAGTTATGGTCTTCTCATATGCAACATGCAATATTCTGTTCATGCGTAGTTATGTGAATAATGGCAGCTCGTTTTCCAGAGTCGTCAGAGGGAAATTTGAAATGTTTACTAGCTAGACTTAACAAAACAGCGAGAATACAATGAAAGTAACGAATGCATTTTGGCAATATCTGAAGGAAAGAGAACTGCATGAAGACCAGCTCATTTCATTGAAGGAATATTAATTTTATTTATGGGTAGAGATGGGTGCCGGGACCCAATGAAAAAAGAAGAAACAGAAAAAAACAAAAGGACACAGAGAGAAAAAAAGAGGAGAGAAAAAAAGGAAGGAGAGAAGAAAAAAGACCAAGACAGAGAAAAAGAAAAAAAAAAAAAAAAAAAAAAATGAAAAGATGAAGGAAAGAAAGAGGGAAAAAAGGGAACAGGGAAAAAAAAAGAAAAGACAGAGACAAAATGAAAAGGACAAAACGCCAGCACCAGACAAATGCCGGGGAGAGAAGACGCCGGGGAGTGCACACGGGGAGGCGAGGAAGTGATCTGTTCAGGCCTTGTGATAGGGGGCTGAGGTGTGTTGTCGAGATGGGAGTTGTGTTGGTGCGGGCTGGAGGGGCGAGGGTGGAGTGGGTGTCCGGTCTGAGAGGAGGGGGCGGAGGGCGTGCTGAGTGAGTAGCGGGGGAGGGGCTTGTTTTGTGTGGGTATGAGCGAGCTGGGGGAACCAGGGCGGGGGAAGTGAACGAAGATTGTATATTAATCTGTATTACTTCAGTAAGGTAGCACACTCTCGAAAATACTTGTGAAATTTTTGAAAACAAACTCACTGATCGAATGATAAAACAGTTATTGAACTTGGTTTCGCAAAATAACGTGATTTGTCAGTCTCGCAGATCAATTAATTGATCAAATAATTGATTAGCTTGCCACTACCAAATCACGATATTTTGCTCAATCTCGTCAATAATTGTTTGATCCCAATTGCCTTACGAAAGCATCCATGGCCCATTCCATAATGAACTTGATGCCCTATGATAGTTTTTTACCCAAAACCCTAACTTCTAAACTTCTTTAAAACAAAACAACCTTGGGGAATTTGGCAGTCTGCCTGAAGTTTTATCATCCTAATTTCTTCAAACCTGGGCCACATAATTATACTCCCATCAGGGTTCGTACACTTTTTCAGGCCAAAAATTCAAGGACTTTTCAAGGACTTTCCAGCACCCTTCTTGGAAATTTCAAGGACTTTTGTTCATGAAATTTACCCCAAATCAATGATTTCCCGTCTGTTATGCCGTTGATGTGCTTGCTGAAGAACTAAAAAAATCGCTTATTTTGGCGGTCTTCTCGTTGCCTTGAAGCTTTTTGACGTTCAATAAAAAATCAAGGACTTTCAAGGACCGAAAACCAATTTCAAGTACTTTCAAGCCCTTGAAATCGAACTCCTAAAATTCAAGGGTTTTCAAGATGCGTACCAACCCTGTCCCATACACACCAATGATTTAATTACCTTATTTTCCTTAGCATTCTGCAGTACAGCAAGTAACATTTCTACAACGGACAACTTGCTGACAAGATCTTTTGCAGCGGAAGACTGAGTAGTATCATCTAAACAATAATGCAAGAACAACAATAAAACTTACAGACCTCCCTACTCGAATTCTGACGGGAAACGAAAAACAGTTCACGTTAGCGGGGTTCGAGTTATCAGGGTCGATTAAATATAAATTTGCCAAGTTAATGATTGAAAGTTTACTGATTTTTCAGCACTTCAGTATACAGTACAGTCCGAATTAAACTTATCTCGTCAGAAACTCTAACCCGATCTTAAATTCTTATGATAAGAATGGAAAAAGTGCTGTCAAATATGTGATCTGTTCGTTGCTCTAATCAATGGGCATCCGTTGGGAGTTGCAAGAACCGGAATTCGAGTTATCGGGGTAAATTTGACCCAAATTTTGATCAAGGGAAACGAAATTTAGTTCGAGTTAGCTGGGTTTTCGAGTTATCCGAGTTCGTGTTAACTGGGTAAAAATAACTGGAAAGTGGGTTCAAAATCCAAGGGAAATTGAAGTTAGTTTGAGTTAGTGGGGTTCTTTGAGTTATCCAAGTTCGAGTTACCGGGGTTCTACTGTATATATGATTTGAAATAGCCTCCTGTCTTTAATAAGACCCCCCCCCCCTCCCCATCCCTTCTATGTGCACAAAGTTTATTACAATAGTTTAGTAGCGTCTAGTTTAAAAAAAGATGCAAACCTTGTTCCATTGTTTCAACTCCTACTGGAAGAGGAAGAGGCCCATTTCGACCAATCTCACCAATGGAGTTACAAGCTGAACAGCTTATCAAGGCATTTCTGCTATTGATAAGTTTAACTAAGGAAACAACAAATAAACGAATCAATCACTATGCAAGAGATCATTTTGCGACAAAGAAACAACACAATAGAGTTTTACCAGGGTGAGTACCCTTTTTCACAAAGTTAACACTTTTCCATTACTTTTCCAGGACATTTCAAGGACTCAGATTGATTTTTCCAGGACTCCAAATTTCCCGTTAACCCTCGCACTCCGAAGATCTCAATATTATTTCTCCTTACTGTCTCTTGTGAGAGGCGCGGTGACCTAATGGTTAGCACGCTTGACTTCAAGCCGAACAGCCCGAGTTCGCGGCCTGGCCGGGGCGCTGCATTGTGTTCTTGAGAAAGACACTTTGCTCTCACAGTGCCTCTCTCCACCCAGGTGTATAAATGGGAACCAGCGAATTGATGCTGGGGGGTAACCCTGCGATGGACTAGCATCCCATCCAGGGGGGAGTAGCAATACTCCTAGTCGCTTAATGCCTTAATGCTACGGAAACTGGGATAAGCTCCGGCTGTATGGGCCACTTGGCCTGGACAAAGACTTTACTGCCTGAACATTTCTTATAATGTTAGTTCTGAGAATTCAGTTGTTACTCGAGTTAAACAGACTTCCAGAACTCACCAGGACCAGTGGTCTTTTTCCAGGACTTTCCTGTCCTGGAAAGTGACACAATAAAATAATAGGACTTTCCAGGTTCTCCAGGACCCGTACAAACCCGGCCTGTTTTACGTTTAATGACCAACCTAGTTTTTCAACACTCTTAGAAAGAAGCTCCATTTCTGCTTGTTTATTGGTAACATTCAGAACATCCCCAGAACCTTCAACCTCCATGTCCTCTACCACCAAGTCCTCTTTGCTTGAAACCTTTAATGCCTCTTGGTAAAGATGTCTTGCTATGACAAAACCCAGTGTACTCACTGAACCAAGCTGCATCTCAAATAGCTAGAAAATACAAGTACTGTTGTATTGATGGCGAGTTAAATTAACTACAAAATATTTTATGACAATTAAGTATCATAGTTGAGTACTAACAGTAGGGTAGTTGGGGTAGTATTAACTAGAATATGCGAAGTGTAGTTGAGAATATCAGCTGCACAGTTAAGGTAAGATCAACTAGAATATGAGTAGTAAAGTTGGGGAAAAAATAACTAGAAAATAAGTAGTAAAGTTGGAGTAGAATTAACTAGAAAATAAGTAGTGTTGTTGGGATCAAAAAAATAGAACACCATCAAAGAGAAAATTCACTTATAGTAATATGAGCACTACAGAAAGAGCAATATGTGTGGAATAATTGGGACAAAATTACTACAGTATGAGTTGCATGGGAAGAGTAAAATTAACTTAAATACGGGGAGTATAGTTTGGGTAAAATTAACTAGAAAATTGAGCAGCATATTTGGCAAGGGTACAATTTGGAAAATTATGTATGGTGTATTTATAGGTTATTTTAATCATGGTAACTGCCTACAGTTGAATCCCAATAACTTGAACCTTCAAAGGAAATCCAAAAAGGTTCGAGTTATCGGGAGTTCAAGTTATTGAGGGAAAAAATAGTAAGAAATTAATGACCTGGAGGGGAATTGAAAAAGGTTTGAGTTAGCGGGAGATTCGAGTTATTGAGGGTTTGAGTTTTCAGTATTTTTTGTAGCACTGACCTCACTATCAACAGCTGCAGAGAGTTCTTTAATTACAGTCACAAATGAATCTTCACTCATTGTACAAGTGACAACAGCCAGCAGTTGCCCAGCATATTGACGGGCATCTTCTCTACTGGAGAATGTAAAGCTCTAAAAGAAGCAAATTAGCACATAACATTTCTTGAAATGAAAACTAAAAAGTAAAAACTTCAAAGTTGACCAATTACAAAAAGATAAAAAAAGTCGCTTTAAGACTTACTTGGCATGGTTTAGATGAATAAGAAACATTATTTTAAGAGGGTTGCACTTAACAGTCTATTATTGTAAACTGTCAAACTTGTGGCCTTCAGATTCCCAATGCAATTGAATTGGAATTTACGTGTTGGTTTTTGTGGAAGGGTGAAAACAGGAGAACCCGGAGAAAAACCCTCAGAGCAAGGATAAGAACCAACAGCATACTCAACCCACATATGACGCCAGGTCTGGAAAACGAACCTGGGAGGCGAGTGCTCTCATCCCTACTTCCCATACAAACTGGGATAGCCTCAATAAGGGCTTCTTTTCTTCCCGTTTAGAAACTAACCTTGATCCAGTCAAGCTTTTCATGAAATACTCCCTGCTAGTTGTTCAGGTGCAACAGCAACAACTTGGAGAAGACAGCACAGAGCAACAGCATGGAGATCAGCTCCTACATTTGAAAACAGTGACTTTTCAGAGAATTTTCAATTTCTAGAATATGCACATACTGTACAGTAATACACCGTTTGTAACCCCTGGGCTTATAGAACTTGGTAATTTGTTTTGGTAGGGCCTATAACTGGCCCGGGTTCGGTATATCTGATTTGAAAGAGCTTATAAGTAGCATAACAAATTGATTAGAAATGAGCCAGAAAGGAGCAACTTTGAGACCCAAAAAAGGGATATACTGTAATAATTTCACTTTGATTAAATGCTTTGATCTGCATATACTTGCAAACCTTTTCATTTACATCACATTTGTTGCAAAATAAAAATTAATGGTTGTTGTTGTTATTAGAAACTTACTGATAGCCTAAATCTAGTTAAAGTACAGTGTTCTGTAAGGACACCGGTCAGTTAATATGGAAAAGTTAGATGGGGGTGGGCTACTATGGGGGTGGGGGAGGGGGGGGCTTGTAATTAACCGGATTATTTTTGTTGTTAGTGGAAAGATGGGCATATAACTCGGGAGGGCCTAAAGGCAGAGAGGGGGAGTGCATTTACAGTATGGGTCTTGATAATCATTTTACAGAAGTTATACCAGTAAACAATCCTGGGTGTCATAATATTTCTATTTTTACCCTGCCCTTTCAATTTTGTTTTTAAAACATTAGAGAATCTTTGTTTAGCATTCTGATATGACCCTAAATAGCAATATCAGTGAAAGTTTCAGATATCTGCACTGCGATCATGAAGGTGTCACAGTTAACCCACCCTACGACTTGACATGAGCATTTAACAAATGGCCACATGATGAACCAAATGCTTACTCTGTTGAAGCAGTCAACCAGAAAAACATGTCACTCAAGTATCCCTGGCAATCTGACAACATAGCAAACAGAGTATTATCTGCTCACACGATATCAGCAAAGCCAATAACTGGGGCTAGCTGAGAAGTCAGCAAGGTGGGTGTCACTGTGACATCAGACCTTTTACCTCATCATCATTAACCTTCACTTTTGCTAATAGTACTTTGTCACATATTATTGTGTTTTATTTCCTAATTCTGGAACTTGAACATGACTTTTAATTAAAAATAATTATTATTTACATACCGTATTTATTCAATCAAGCGCCCTGGGCGCTTATTAAAGTTTTGGACCTTGAGAGTGGGCGCTTATTCGAGGTGGGCGCTTATTCGAGGCTGGGCGCTTATTACATTTTCGCCATTTCTCGCAAGTAGTAAGTTTATTTTACAACAAAACAATGAATAATAATGAAACGTGAAGATGTACAAAGCAAAATTTTAACTGTTCATTGAAAGTGTCTGTAAAATACTAAGAAAACTCGGTCTTCAGGGAACCCTCTTAGTAGTACTTAGTCAATTTCAATCTCAATGTCAATTATAATCAAAGTATTCCCCTTTTGCACTTCAGTATTTTTTGAAGGGAGGTAGGGGGGGCGCTTATTCGAGGCTGGGTGTTTATTAACTTTTCCTACCTACAGGGTGGGTGCTTATTCGAGGTGGGCGGTTATTCGAGGTTGGGTGCTTAATCTAATAAATACGGTAATTATACAGTGGAATCCTGATTTCTCAAACCTCTAAACAAAAATAAAATTTGGTTTCAAAAAATCGGCAGTTTGAAAAATCAAGGATCAAGTTGCACTGTTCAACTTAGTGAAGCAAATCCAAGGGAAACGACTTTGGTTCAAGTTATCATGAGATCCAAGAAATCGAGGGTTTAAGAAATCCAGATTTGACTGTACAGTTGAACCTTGATTTAATGAACCTCTATATAATAACAAACATTAGTATAATTTCCAGAGGTGAATTCAATTCCGATTGGTCAAAAAGCTCGGACTATGTTGCAATATTCACCGCGCTAGGCGGTGAATATTGCATCTGAAGGTTTGGCTACTAAGCCATGCCACGTTTGCCATCCAGGCCAGTGAACATGGCGGCATTTGCTGAATGAAAATTTCTCTCATTTAAAAGAAATCACTCCAAATCCTGGATATTTGAAACTTTGGGAATTTTGCAAATTTACTACCAATGCTTTTGGACCGAAAATGTTTTCAAGAGATGGTTTTCAAGGCATTAGAATTGATCGTAAACATGGTGGTTTTGGAGATCGCAACGGCCATGTACTCAGTCAGATCGACTCAGTCAAAACATTATTTCTCTTCTCACTGGAGCTAGTAATTTCGAGAGGATTCCCACAATTGCTCAGAAGTCACCAACGATTAAACAAAGGTACCGGATATCTATCTTTTTCGTAGTGTCTGTTTTGTTCCGTTTTATTGCTAAAACTTGAGTGTAAATTATGATTTCAATCGATGAATTAAACTGGTTTACACGCATGCAAGCGAGCACTTCTGTTTGTTGCTTTCGTGTTTTCGCTTGTTATTTTGCAGTTTTTGATATTCACCTCTGAAAATTATACTAAAACAATTATTCGCCTCAGGCTCAGTGATTATTGTTGAATAATCCCCTTGACTTCGTCTCGGGGATTATTCAACAATAATCACTTCGCCTTCGGCGAATAATTGTTAAATATTCTTCACCACAGCCGAATAGTAAAATCTATGAAAAAGAAGGGGTGGTGAATGGTCCTTCAAAAAAATGCGTGTCTCACAAAATTTTAGAGACATTTCAAGGGTCTCGTCGTCTCGAATTTTTCTTTGACGCCTTTATACCAAGCCCAAAATAGGAGACATTTTTCAAAACTTTTTCCTTATTACTCTTGATCTTACGTAATAATTAGATGTTTCCCAAAATGGCAGTCAAGCAAAGCAATTATGTTGTAAAAAGATTTTATATTTATTTTCCAGGGAAGGTGAAAGACACCATATGCAACTCTTTCCCAAAAGGACAGTCAAACAAGGCCGTAGCATAATAACGTAATAAGCGACTCTTTGACTAAAACAGAAGACAAACAAGGCCGTAATAGCGTAATAACGTAATAAGCGACTCTTTAAAACTCTCAAAAGGTCTCGGGCTTGCAGAAAAGATATCAGTCGTCTCGCAAATTCTCGCAATTACCATTCAACAACCCTAAAAGAACCCTGATATAACAAAACCTTGTTGTAGTGATCATATTTTGCCAGTCCCTTGGCCCTTCATTACATGTATATTGAGGTTCCCCCATAGTTACATTTCAGGTTTCTGTCACTAGCAGCAGTGTAGCAGTGGAAGGAAATGCATACCTCCTACAGGCTGCAGTGCCTGTCTTGTAAGTTCGATGTACCTTCCCACAGCACTTGAAGAGAAGTCTAGAAACCAAAATTCAGAATGGTCACTTACGTTTTTAATGTTTCATACTATATACAGTAGAACCCCGGTAACTCGAACTCTGAACGGAAACGAAAAACAGTTTGAGTTAGTCGGGTTTCGAGTTATCGGGGTCGATTGAATATTTAATTTGCCAAGTTAATAATTGATATTTTACTGATTTTTCCACACTTCAGTATACAGTATAGTGCAAATTGAACTTATCTCGTCAAAAATTCTAACACGGCCATACGTTCTTATGATAAGAGTGGAAAATGGCTGTCAAATACGTGATCTGTTCGTTGCTCTAATCAATGAGCAACCATAGAGAGTTGCAAGAACCCGAATTCGAGTTATCGGGGTAAATTTGACCGAAATTTTGATCAAGGGAAACGAAATTTAGTTCGAATTAGCGGGGTTTTCGAGTTATCCGAGTTCTAGTTAACCGAGTAAAAATGACTAAAAAGTTAGTTCAAATCCAAGGGAAATTGAAGTTAGTTCGAGTTAGCGGGGTTGTTCAAGTTATCCGAGTTCGAGTTACCGGGGTTCTACTGTAGTTTACTGTGGTGGCAGCACAAATATATTGGATGTAGAACATATAATCATAGATTTTAAGTTGTCTGATTTTATTTGTACCTTCAGTGTTAACACCAGCTAAGAGTTTAGCCACATATTGTCCAACAGATGGAAGAATGCAGTTTTTGACTCGGTCCTCCTCAGTTACACCTGATGCATGTTCCAGACATTTTTGCAAATACAGTAATACCTAAACCAAAACAACAAACAATTACAAAATTGAACACACTTTTTATATCAGTTGCACTTGTGTAACGCATCATGATCATACATGTATGGCATTACCTTATTATAGGAAATTAACAATAAATGTTATTAACACGAATTTTTGAAATTCGTGTTAATTTTATTTATGTACTAAGGGACGGACCATTATTTTTTTTGGAGGGGGGGGGATGAAAAATATTGAAAAAAATTGTTTGCAGGGCCTGGGAAGACAAAATAAATTGTTTGCAAAAACGATATGTATAACAAAAAATAGTAATCTTAATTTCTAAAAAAAATGTTTGCAGAGGTGCATAAACTAAAAAAAAAAGTTTGCAGAGGAACATTTTTCATCCCTCCCTTCCAAGAAAATAATGGTCCGTCCCTAAACACATTTACTATAAGCATCTAACCAGAACTTTTCTTAAATTAATTTTATTACGCATAAATTTTTTTGGCAAATTATTAAAAATTAATGCTTTGTTATGTTCCTATAATAAGGTAGGCTCAACACAGGAAAATCTGTGAACCAGTCACAGAATTTCCTGAATCAGCTGACTTGCTGGATTGGAGTTGCGTCACCATCAGATCACCATTCACACATGCTGATTCGCTTCCTGATTTCTCATGTCCAACAAATTGTAGAATGTAAATTAGCCTTTTGTCTTCTCTGTGTATCTAGCTTATATTCCCAGGTCTGGTGACATCATGTATGGGCTCAAGAAAAAGTCTGTGTTCATTTGCCTGCACACGTCATCTTCTTACCTGCGAAAACACTGGTGGAGCAAAAGGCAGTGCGGTTGTCCCAGCTGTGTAACAAGATTTGCTTCTTAACCTCTCAAGACTCTGTAGTTGGATATGTAAAGATTGTCATTAGTACTAATATATGAAAATATAATACTAATATTATAATATATTAAAAAAGTCACTGACAGGCAACCCTAGTCAAAACTCAGTTTACTGTCAAACCAGATGTTCTTTTCCATGCAATTTTGTGCACAAAATCGTCAGAAAAAATGGCAGTTTGTGCAAACAACTTGCAAAATCAATAAACATTTGCTTGAGCAAGCTGTCAAAGTCTATGGTATCGACAAGTGTAAACTGAAATAATACCCCCTCTTTGCCAAAGGGGGAAAGAATAATATTTATTTCGCTATGTAATTGGTCAACTGTTTATCAACGGATTGTAAGAAGAGACAGATTGAGTTCACGTCTCCAAATTAGGAACCACACTTCAAAAATGAAAATGTATGCTTCAACTTGCAGAGTAAATTTGAATTTTATGCTAATTGGGAAGAAAAACGTATACGTGAATCTTGATACCTTCTGAGCCACAAATGACACCATATCAGGAAATGCAGGAAGTACACTTTTGCTTGTACTGTCTTCAGTTGAAGTTTGTTCAACCACCTGTGTCGCCCTCAGTCCCCTTTTTGCTTCTTCTTTAACATCATCTTTCCTACAATGAAACAATTTCCAGAACTGAATAATGCACTTAAAAATACTAGCAGTTGAAAAACACAAGAACTTGTTATACACTGCGGAAATCTTGTTGGTATTACAAATGTTCAGTTAAACATTTGTAATACCAACCCCATTTCAAACCCCCTCCCCCGCCCCTGGTTTGGTACTCAAAAACAAGGATTCTTTAGTTCTTTAAGTAAATGAAGAAGCGTTCTCAAGTTGAATACTCGGAAAAACGATTTTCCGAGTTCCCCCAACGGGAGTCGAACCCATGACCTTCCAGGATACCGGTTGGACGCTCTAACCACTGAGCTATGGGAGACTCGTGGTGAGCGAGGTCATATACTAGGTTCTATTCCAGCCATTTGTGTCTACTTGGATATACTTGGTTCTATTCCAGTAGAATCTATTCCAGCCATTTGTGTCTACTTGGATGTTCGTATGATAACACAATCCTATAATACAATCTAATCCTCCAATGATTTGTCTGCATTAGGGTCATACAGGGTGTATGCCTAATAATTTATTTGCTATGTTGAACTACTAACCATTAAACAGTTTGTTATTGATTGATTTTGGAACGATAACGTCCCTTTTGGGTTCACCTTTACCTTAGTTTGTGACAAAATATTTAAGTTTTGGTCTAAGTATTCAAATTGCACTACATTGTAAGCTTCACGATTTTCTAACAAAGGACATTTCACAAGGGCCTTAACTTACACATCAGCCACAGCCAACATACACACATAGCGGGATGAGATATGTGTTCTGGGAAACACGGCATTGGCAAACTGTACAGCAACTAGTCTTGCTTGATGTGTCTCCTTTTATAGTAAATAGATACAAGGATGTCAAATTGTTTTGTTTTATATATTTTGTTATATTTTTTCAATGTAGGCCTAGAGAAGTACTAGTTATAACAAATTATGACTGGGTAAATGTCATCAAAATTTTCACTTGTCATGTTTTCTGTATACATGAATTCTTCATTTAGTTGATTAGGGTGTAGTGTTTGATTGTGGTTTTCAGTCATAAACAGGGAAGGTATTCAACTTTTTTCTATTTTTTTTTGTGAGGTCTCAAATGAGGTCATCACATTTACCACTGTCATTGTTAAAGCTATACATTTTATGTATATTTCCTTGTTTTGTTCAAGACGGTAATGATTTTGGCACAACTCAAAGGGATCGCTACAGGGCAATAATTGGGAAGTGTGGCAATTGGGGAATAACATGAATATGTGAACAATAGCGGGCAATATCTGGGCGCTAAATGGGCACTGTGAGGGAATAACAAGTACCTGCTGCACATAGTTGAGTATAAGAGACTCTATCAGGGCTAGAATAGTTGCATCTGCTTTTCTGTATGATGGAGCCATCATGGACAGAGCTTCCTGGACTGACAGACGAGTATCAGACTCTTCCTAAAATTCATTATAAAAATTATGATTAGGGTAGTGACAGTATCTTAGAGTACCAATTAAATGTCTTATACATGTACCAAGCTTTGAGGCTCATACCGATTAGACTTCCCCTTTGGATTTTAAAACATGCCTGGCAACTACCATCACTGCCACTCCCAACCCAATCGGATAGGGAAGGGGTACTCCTGGAAATTTGGGTGGGGTGTGTGGGAAGCACTCTGAACCCCTTACCCTATATGTAGATCAAAACATGGAATTTCTCATTCTTGTCTCCATAGCCCTTTTCTTTTCTCTTAGCTGGTGGGGCCTGGGTACGAGAAACGAAGAGCTCTGAAGACACAGGATTTCCATTCCTAGATTCCCGGACTTCCGGTCTTCATGTATGCAGTCATGATGTTTCAAAAGAATGTATGAGACAGTTGTTGCTTTTTTTTTACCTCTGTTCAAGAATTCTTTGTTTTAAACAGCCAATCTTTATTTTTGCATTCTACTGGTGGCCTTTTATTTGGATAATTTTGCACCATCATAATTAAATAGCATATAGCTACAATATCAGTCTAACATTGTTAGCCAAAAAACAACCAACCTGACAGAGGGCTTGGAAGAGTCTTTGAATTAGTGCGACATCTTTGACAAATAGTTGAGGAAGTCGTCTAAAGATAAGTTGAAAAAACAAATGAGTGCATAGACCTACAGTAAAACCCGGATACCTTTGGGGAAACCCCAAAAACAACTATTGTCTAAATATTCATTGCCACATTTTTAAACTAATAGAAAGACAACAAAAATAATAATTGTTGTCAAGTTAGGCTGTGAGTCAAATTCAACTTACTTTGCCAGTTTACCAATTGCTGTATATGCCAACCGTCTCAGTTTAGGATCCTGTAAAATTAAGAAACTTTATCATCTACAAACAGTATTAAAGTGAGTCTTACACCTCTTACACAACACCAAGGCCATCTGTCAGATTCATATAATTTTATTAAAAGTTTCAATTTTCTCTACTTTCAACAGCACATTGTTGCTGTTGTTTTTTAATAGTTATTGAAAAAACCTCAATCCACACAATTTGAAATAATTACATGTAGTTAAAAGTAGGTCTACACCATACAGTTCCAAAAAAATAACCATGCCCATGGCCATCCCATGGAGGGGGGGGGAGTCTTAAAAGACAAAATTTTAAAGGAAACTATGGAGCTTAACTAGAATTTTCAGAGGGGTGGGGGGGGATTTAAACCAAAAACCTTCAGTGGGAGGGGTATGGATATTTTCTGGAGCAATACAATGCAATGATAAGAGAACTGTTCAAAGGTGACAATAAGAAAGCACAAGATCTAACGTGACCAAAATTTAATTACTACAGACCTGTTTGTCTTCATTAATCAGCTTTGTCATTCCATTGAGAAGTACAGGACCCACCATGTTAATAACTTTGTCTGAACTCCACAAGCAGATATGGTGAACGAACTGGACGGCATACACCCTCAACTTGCCATTGAGTTCCTTACCAAACAAACTGTCAAAAATAATCTGTGTGTTAAACAAAAATAAAATTAGTATTATTCCTTTTCAATCTAAAAATGTCACTGAAACATTATGCAACCCTCCAAGTTAAGACCATTTTAGTCGCCATGGCGACTAAAATTTTGGCGCTGGCGACTAAATTGGAACCAAAGTCGCCAGCCTGGCGACTAAAATTGAGAAGAGGGATTGAAAGTGTGAGCTTAATTTAGCGACTAAAATTTTTCACTGGCGACCAAACCTGAGCAGTCGGTGGCCAAATGGCCACTAAGGACAAAAATAAACTTGGAGGGTTGTTATGTAAGTAGAGGAAATACAGAAGTATCCCTTTTTTCTCTAACCCTTGATTTATTGAACCCTCTGATAACTTGAATGAAAAGTTATATCCCTTAGATTTGTAATTAATATAATCGTATCTATAACAAAATTCTCGATTTTGATTGGTTTTGCGCGCGCCTATTTGACGCGTAATCGGCGCGAGATCACGTGGGTGTCCAATTACAGGTATCCAATTTGAGCAACTTCAAATTGGATACCTGTAATTGGACACCAACGCCATTCGCGCGTCAATCACGCGCATATAAATGGGTTCTTTCTTGCTGTTTTCCCATTGTTTGTACAACCAGTTGAATTAACATTGACTTTTTCACACTAAAAATAATTTCAGACTTCCTAACCTCAAATTTTGTTACTGATGCGATTAATTAGTAATTGGACCTCGTGTCATACAATTCAGAGAGTAATCGTGCTCATAATTTCAAATCGTCCTCGCGCCCGGCCGATCAGCTATGTGTAAATATTGACACATTTAGAAAGCTCTGACTAGGAACTAAGTACAACTAAGGAACTTACATACAATGTACATTGATAAGTGATTAGAGCAGTTTTCAATTGAGTGTCGTAAAACCAAAACCAAAGTAATTACTCTGGCCAATCACAAAGGACACAGACAATCCAGTGAACCAATCAAAACTCGAAGCAAATACATGTAGCTGGCATGAAGCGCGGGAAAACGTGCGCGAGCGAGTCACGATTGGTTTTGGTTTTAGCTCTGATTGGCTGAGAAAGTGGGGCGAGATTTTTAAGCCAATCACTCAGCGTAGTAATGCAAAACCAATGCAAACGCAATTTACTTTCGACACTCAAATGAAAAACGCTCTATGCAATGACCAATCAATTAAGTCCCAATCACACCAACACAACTATCAGCCAGTGTTTTGACAGTTTATGTCAGACATATTCATTTGGAGCCTTTAGATCGGAGTATAAGTTTGAGACTGAGTACGAGTACAACCTTTGATTTTTACCTAACACAGATAATTTTATGACCAATATTAGAGTAGATATTAGTTATCCTTGACGAATACCTGAAGACAAGCAGGAAACTGATCTGCAGCTCGTCTGGATCTCAGAACGTATGGATATATTCTCTGCTTCAATCTAACACCTGCTGGGGACCTCAACTGGTCTGCTGGGATTTGTGCTGCCTGAAAGACAAAAGATAATACCATAATAAATTATTATGTTTTATTTTTATTACTTACAGCAATTAGAAATTCACCCTGTAAGTTAAGTTTGATCAAGGACAAGAGGTCCAACCTAACTTGTGAAACAACAGTGCACAGGATAGTACTCTTAGAGAGGTTATTAGGGACCTTCAAATCAGAGTACAAGGACGAGAACAACTTTTGAATTTCCATCCAGTTACGTTTCCAAGAGCCCTTGCTCTCCCTGTTGCTGACCACTTGAAAAGGAGACTATTGGTACGAGATTGGTGTGAAATGCAATAATCGGAAGCATGAGCACTAGGTTTGAAAAATTGTACTCATACTCAATCTGAGTCCTACTTGTATTCTGAACTGAAGTTCTCTAATTTCACCTCCCCCCCACCACCCTCTTACATGTACATATTTGCATCAGCTACCAAACTCCTAGCCTGTGAGAGGAGACAGCTTTTTCGGCTCAAGTTTCACCTGTCTGCTCTCACAGGCTACCCAACTCCTCCATTAAACTATGTTCTAAGTTAGTAGAGATAACAAATTGGAGTCATTGTGTTTGGTTCTTGAAAAAGACACTGTCCTTTCACAGTACAATTTCAAATTTACAGGGTCCACATGGGGGTAAAATTAATGGGGGTAAATTAAATATTTAGTCTACCTGTTGTGTAGATCCAGCAATGAAAGCAGTTCCTTGGAAGATTCCAAACATCTTATTTACAACCTTAGGATTTTCAAAGTCTGTAGAACTGCAATTTAAGTTGTCAACGATAAGCACATTATTTTTTTTACAGTAGAACCTCTACTAATACAGCCCTTCCATAAGTCCAACTACATAAGAACAAGTTTGGCACAACAATATTAGGTTATAACTTACATCAGGCTGTATACAGACTAGCATATTCTAGCAACATTCTATTCATTTTACTTGTGCTTAAAAAAACAAAATCAAAGTATGACATCTCCTAGCCCTTAAGACAAGAAAATCTGACTCAATTTATTCATTTTCAACTAGTTAAGACCACTTTAGTCACCATGGCGACTAAAATTCTGGAGCTGGCAACTAAATTGGAACTGAAGTCGCCAGCCTGGTGACCAAAATTAAGAAGAAAAATTGAAGGCGTGAGCTTAATTTTGCGACTTAAATTTTTCACTGGCAACCAAACTTGACTACTTACGAAAAAAATAAACTTGGAGGGTTGTCAGAGTGCTAATGACAAGTCTTACTATTGGCTTATTTTCTTCTCTACACACTCTCACAAGGTTACATTTACCTTGATATTCTTTTCAATTCATGATCCCCTGTATCCAGAACACTGTCAATAAACAAATGAACATGTTAGGTATTGTCAGAAGTATGAGTTCATTTTTCATTGTATAAAATTTTTTAAACCAGATTATATTTTATTTTTTCAAACCAGATTAATTTATTTTTTCATCTCAAAAAACAAGGTAAAGTACAGAAAAAATATGTAAGACTTCTCCAGTTTTTAGGACTGGAGAAGCTTCATGACTCATCAATGCTATTATTAAAGTTGGGTTTCTGTGGCATGAAGCGTCTAGCAGTACAGCTACTCCACTGCTTGGATGGGTTGGCTCGACCATTCTGGTTAACCCCTCTATCCCACCTCCTTAGCATTTTGTCATGTTTCCCCACCAGTTCTTCAGTACCCATCTACTCCTTGGTGGCCAGAGCTTGAACTGGGAGTGCTTAAAGGGACAGTGTCACGGATTTTAGCCAAACTTAGGCATCGGAAATGACCTTTAAATTTGTTTAAGTATATAAAATAACCTCTAAAAACAGTGAAGGAATATTTAAATAACACACCAAATGCAAAAGGAGGTACCGATGGCCAAAATTGTTGAAGATTGAAACGGATTGCGATATGGGTTTTTGAAATATGGTCCAGCGGATCAGTTTTCAAAGTTAATTATGTCTGCTTGTAACTTTAAATTATAACGCCCGGGAGACACATTTGGCTGCAATGAAGCTATGGTTTTGTTATTTACAATCATAGAATTAATTTCTTTGCAAACATCTAGTTTCATAGCGAAAATTTGACAAAATTAAATATCTAATATTAACTTAGCAGTGACACAGTCCCTTTAATCCAGAGTCACACCTGCTAACTTCTATCTGACTGCATGCCCCAGTATAAATTTAAAAAATACCGGTATATAAATTATATTGGAGTATTGGCATACAAATCCTTTATACCTGTGTCTGGTGTCTCCAGTGGCTGCCAGGAAATGACAAATGACATCACTAGGCTCAAATAAATCATGTGCCAAGAACTTAAGAGCTCCAAGCTTTATCTAGTAAAAAACATAAGTAAAAAGTAATGTGACCAGATTAAGAAAATAACACTCTACTCATGTGCAATATATAATAAGCAACTATGCATCTTTGTTCTCCTTGAAATACTACAACCCAGTCTAGAAAAGATTATTATAATTGTCATCTCTGAAATGATTAATCGGTTGTTTTTTGTATATTACATGTACATATACCTGTTCTAGTCTTTTTGGCTCCAATGGAGAATCACCAGTAACTCGTTTCACTGCAGCCAAACTCATTCCAGGTGGAGCTATAGAACTGGAAGCAGCAGTCGAGGATTGTTCTGATTCTGTTGTGTCTGACTCAGCAGATTGAGATGACTCAGCAGAACCAGATGTGTCCACATTAGGTTGTTGTGATGTCATGCTGAAAATAATTCACAATTTTCTTTATTATGTGACCTACATTCAAGGTCAAACCTTGACCTTAAATTTGTTTCAGATTGTGGTGAAATAAACAAGTTTTCAACAGCCAATCAGATTCAGACACCTTAATGGCCGCCTATCAGATTAGCCTCTGGGGAGAAATTGCTAAATTACAGAATATAAGGCCACTTATTTGCATGTCATTGAATAAGATTACCATTTACCGGTATCTTGTTGTACATGTACCTTGTTCTACAAAGCACTCCAACACATGTAAACATGGTGGACCAAAGTGGCCCTGAATTTTGTAGTTGCTCCATCTGTTATAGGCTTAACTGGGAGACATCTTTAGCAGATGTTTAAAGCTCACTTGGCTTATATTTTCCCAATTTTGTTTCCTGAAAAACATTTACCTAAATGTACTGCTGTTTTGTTCTGTTCTGTTTAGTTTCCAACAAGAGAAAATCTTATTCTGAATTACATGTAACAGTTATAATGAATAAAATCATAAAATTCTAAAGTATAGAGTCTGTTCTGTTTAAAAATTGGAAGAGAGACATTAATTTATAATAATTATTTTTATATTTAGAAATAAGGCTCAGTGTCAGAATTCGAACCTGTATGGCATCAACAGAACATCAAGAAGAAACTCCAACAATATCGCTGCCACCACTGGTTTGTCTTTGAATTCAAACATCTGTTGTCTTTTGTCTATGGAATCTGGAATCTTCATTTGGCCTAAAACTGGTAAAACAAGTTGAAGGAGGCTGCGAGGTAAAAAGTCATTGTATCAACCATCAATCAACCAACAACATGATCCAACTTAATAAATTATTAGTACATATTTATTATAGGAGGCACAGTGGCTCAATGGTTAGTGCGCCAGACTCCGGAACGAGCCGGGGCACTGCGTTGTGTTCTTAGGCAAGACACTTTACTCTCATAGTGCCTCTCTCCACCCCGGTGAATAAATGGGTACCGGCGAATTTACTGCTGGGGGTAACCCTGCAATGGACTAGCATCCCATCCAGGGGGGAATAGAAATACAGTATATTCCTAGCCACTTAATGCTACAGAAACGAAGATAAGCTCTAGCCTGATGAGCCACTTGGCTTGACAGCAGGCTTTACCTTCACCTACATATTGAGTGATTTACACTGTAAGTACAGAGACTCTAGTGAACTGAAGCCACCATCCAGCATCATGATGTTAATTGCAATGTGGTTGCATGGCCAACTTCCACAGAGGTCACTATACTGAAGGCTGGTTTTCACTAGTGATGGAGTCAAAGTCGTAAATATTCAAAAAATTCAAAAGAGTGCTAACAGCCTAGTGAAAATCGCAAATTGGAGTCGCAAACAGAGTCATAAGCTCAGAGGAATCAGAATTCCATTGCATTAAGCGACTGAGAGTATTGCTACTCTCCCCTGGATGGGATGCCAGTCCATCGCAGGGATTACCCCCCAGCAGTAATTTCGCTGGTACCTATTTATACACCTGGGTGGAGAGAGGCACTGTGAGAGTAAAGTGTCTTGCCAGGCCAGGACTCGAACCCGGGCCTTTCGACTGGGAGTCAAGCACGCTAACCATTAGGCCATTGCGCCTCCCACAACTATTAGTAATTGCAACAAAACAGCTTTTCTCACCAGTCTTGTTGAGGCTGTGGTTTATCTTGAATACATTTTATCAGCTGTGGTGCTAATTCCACCTGTGTTTCAAGTGGCAGTCTTGGGAAACCCATTCTTAGGTACAAGATGGCAAAGTTCTATAAAATACATGTAGAGTGTATAGAAACAAAGTTACTATTGAGAACAGTGGAGCCCCACCTTACGGCCACCCTGTTAATAAAGCCAGTGCCTCGTTTTTATGGCCACTTTATTTTGGCTGGAACAAAAGCTTGGACAGTCATTTTCAAAAACAGGCTCAGCTCAGCTGATTTTTTGCCCATAATTTGTACGTTTTTTCTTTTTTGAATACAAGGCCAAAAAAATAAACCCAATAAACATAAAGAATAATAATTATTTTATCTTAACTTACCTCAACACAATGTTTTTTGTTTTATTCTCTAAGTAATAGTATCACAGTTTACAACATGATTATTACACTGTATATTTATCAAAAATAATTTTAATTGATTTCTTAGTTTATACTTACAGTTACAAAGGAAGGAATAGAAGAATCCTAAAAAGAAAAGTAAAGAATATTCAAAAGTCAGATTTCAATCTTGTTCGAGTTCATGTAAAGCAACTTCACAAACTCCATTACCTAAATCAAATCTGTACCACACAGTTTTCAGGATTACCAGGGCTTCAAATAACAGTTGGTCATCGGACATTGGCCAACCAAAATTTGCTCATGTCCGACGAAATCCCAAGTGTGGTCGGACATAATGTCCGAACAATTTTTGAAACATAAATCATTTTACGGCAACAATGAATATGAGGTTGTGTCCTCAATTTGAACATTTTACATGTAATAGCTTAAAATTTGCTACAAACAATAATTTAACCTTACTTGATATTGCAACAGCAGTGAGTCCACTGGGAGTTGAATCTTTGGCCGGCTCTTTAAACGCTTGTTGAGATGAGTTAACAAAGTCATCACCTAAAAGTAAAACAACACAATGTACATACAAGTCAGATAAATAAGTTTTTGAAAATGTTTTGGGGATATAAAGAAGGGATATGCAATCACAAGACGAAATCCAATCAACAAGCGCACAGCATGCAAATTTTGCTGCTTTACACGTTGTTATTGGGCACTTAGTGTATTGGACACTTAGTGTTCAATATGGCACTTTGTCATGTGTCACCTTAGCTGCTTGCTCTCCAATCTGGTGAAAAATAGAATAAGTGGCAAATGGTACCTAGAAAATGGTGATCTTATTTCATAAATTATCACAGAAGCCTTTGCGATGAGTCATGAAGTCTTGTAATGTGTACAGTCAACTCTCTCTAAAACGGACCCTCGGGCCGCTCTTTCGTTTAGAGAGGTGTTGTTTATAGGGATAAAGTAAATAAAAAAAAAAGGGGGGGGAGCAACAGGTGGTTTTTGGGTAAAAAAAATGTATTTCTTTCCATCTTATGGTCTAAGATTGTATATGTCTCTCTCAGAATTTCAAATAAAGGTTGTTGCGTGAGTTTGCCAGCCAGGTAAGAACCAATCACCTAAAACAAAGGGGTGGTTGCTACGCGGCTATGACTGGCTACATAGCCGCACAGCTACTAAGCCGCCTATCCGCATAGCCAATTCGTGTAACACTGCTCTCAACGTGAGGTCATACTGTATCTACTCGGATTGCAGAGCGCTAATCATTAACATTGAAAAATTGCGCTTGTAGCAACCAACTTTGGCCCTTTTTTCTCCGCTCATAAGCTAGAAGAAGCCCCAATCTCTTTCATTTGTGTTAACTTCATTGACATCTTTGAAAAGAGCAAGGTATGGTTTATTTTTGACCTTTGAATGGTTCTACTATGGTCTGGATATTTTTTATTTATTATTGGGGTTTGTTTTTTTTTTTTTTTTTTTTTTTTTTTTTTTTTTTAAAAAGAGAAAAAAGGAAAATAATAACTTTAATCTATGAGCCACGTAGCTGCAGTTTCTGAGGTATTGTTTCAAGGTAGCAGGGTCTTCTGCCATACCTGCCAACTCTCCAGGTTTCCCGGGAGTCTTGAAGTTTTTCATAAAATCTCCCGGTCTGATCTTCGGAGAGTATTCATACATTGTTTTAAATGATATCTTTACAATGCAAAGATTTCCAGACGTCTCCAGATTTTTGTACTCTGGGGGTTGGCAGGCAAGCTTGTGTTCTGCAGTTTCTCCTATCACTAATATATTTGTAATCCAATATTGGACCATGATATCTAAGTCGTAAAATTTATAAGACAAACACACATGGCATATGAAAAATTAACTAAAACCTGCGTGAGTGCAAAATTATAAAAAGTTCCCAAATATTTCGTCCGGTAACTCATAATCTAGGACCAGAAGTAACTGAAAGAATATAAAAAAACATGCAAAATCTATAAGGAAAATACTTTTCTACAAGACATATAAAAGAGGATCATTTCATTTTCGTTTACTTGCCTTATTTTTGACTTCCTGGTGAGGACTAGCAACTTTTAGTAGAAGCGGGCACAAAAAATTGTTCACGGTTTTCTCCAACTGTTCGTCTGTTTCGGCTGAAGCGACGCGAAGAAACACCCTCTCAAGAAGTTCTACAAAAAAAGAAAACGTTAATGATACATCTTTTGCTTAGTTCCTCGTTTTTCAGCCTCAAGTTGGGGATAAATTAGACGAGGGAAATATAAAGAGGAGTTTTATACCAAGTTCATCTTTCGCGCTGGCCGCCATCTTGTGTTGAATGAATAAACACGTGACTTTCAAAAGCAAAACAGCTGACTCAGTATGATTGCGTGAAATAAGCGGGCTTCGCGGGCTTCGGGATTCAGCATCCCGCGCCCGGCCGCGCGTAACTCGCTTGTAGCCCTTGATTTTTTTCCCTAAAAAAAAACGATCCTTCATAAAAATAAAAACTGTCTAGAAATGTTCGACCTTCATTTGAAGTGAAAATTAAAAAATATTTAAAATCTAAATAACAAGTAATTTGACTTGATTTAAAATATTTTCATAAGAAGAAATATGACAAAATAGCGAACTTTGAAGCCCCGTGACGCGCGAACGAGTGGTACAAACACAAGACTTTATCCATAAACATTTAAGTCCCTTCACGCGATTAAAAAAATGCGGAGAATTTCACAAAGAATGAACAAAAAATAGGAACTTTTCATTTTATTCACCGTTCGCGTTCAGAATACCCTGTACTTGCGTTATTCTTACATAGAAACCTTATTTTAAGCTCAAACTGCCATAGCAAAATTTCAAAAAAGTTAGAATGTAGGACCTTGGACTGTATGCGAAATGAACGTAACGTAATGTAACGTAGCGTTATGTCACGGTCATGCTCACCGTCACGTATCTGTCACGTGAGCTGCGCCGATTCTGTATTACGAAACGCTGTAAACAAAGACGGTTCTCGACAGGGCTTCTAGAGAGTAGCAAGCTTCGTAGTCTTGCAAAAACGCCTGAACTGCATGTTTGGGTTAAATTTTTGATTTTTTTTCTGTGACATCGGAGTCAAAATCACTTAAATTGACAAAATGACATCACCAACAAAGGAAATATCCCGCAAGCCGTCAGTCACTCGCTCCTGCGATCTGGGAACTGTTCCCGAAGAGCTTGAACACAACAAGATGGACGGTAATTCTGTATTTGAGCGTTCGTTTGCGGATCAACAAGCTCCCGAAGAACCTAGTTCGGGTTCAGATACAGGGAACATAATGGGAAGTCTTCAAACAAGCCCAAGTCTACCTCGAGAAGTTATGAAAACGAAGATTAAATACCACTACATGAATCCATTTCAGAAGTTTCGCGCGAGACGGCGGAAACCTTGGAAATTGGTCGTTCAGATTGTCAAAATTGTACTTATAACTATCCAGGTAAGATTTGATGACTTAAGAAAGTTAGATAAAACTGTAATTTTTCTTTCTGTAGAAATCGTTGAGCGTTTTACAGTTTGAGCAAAGTCCAAAACGGCGTTTTTGTCAAACTACTGTAGAAACGTGTTGTGGCGTATCCAAAACAACTGTACTACGTGAAATGTCAAAAGATGGTCGCTATTTTACCAACTCAGATCGAGCGGCTGAAATCATAAAACAGATTGGTCTACGTATTTTTTAATGACTGATCTTTTTGAAAGGAAAATATAGTTTTACATAGTTTTGATTCAAAGGCAATTTCAAAGTTTGATTCAAATGAAAATTTACAAGCTAGAGTGTAGAGTCCTCTGGGAAAAGGACTTCTCTTTTGCACACAATTGGTCACAATTCTGTGCAGTTTTTGCAAGTACAGGGATAATAATAATAAACAAAAACAATTTGATAATGTCGATAACAGCTTTTAGATAACTGCTAATTAAACTGCACATGTATTATAAAACACCGGGGGGAGGGGTACTCCCTTAAATAAGGGCTTAACGGGGACGCACGGCCCAATAGGGTATGGTTTTCAGGATTTTTTTGTCTTGAACGGGGTGTATAGTTCACCCCTTTTTGTCTTAAACAGGGTATCTTTACATGGATTAATGTCAAACAGGATAGGCTTATATGCCTGCAGAGTGTAAATTTATACAAACTTACCCACAAGCCGAATTTTCACAAATTCTTCCGTATTGCTGACTTGCGATGATTTCGGCATTGATGCTTAGCTTAATTCACAATTACAACAAAGCCAGTGAGGTACTTGTTTATGTCTTAGACAGGGTATCAAAGATTGGCATTCTGTCTTAAACAGGGTAGGAAAATCAGAGGTTTGTGTCTTAAACAGGGTCAGGGTTTAGGAGTCTGGGCTGCACCTCCCTAGCTCCCCGAGATTGAGTCGAGTACTCCCTTCCCCCCCCCGGGGGGATTAAACAGTATTGCATATGGCCACATTATTAGTTAACTTTTTATTTTTAATTGTTTGCAGATTTGTTTATTTGGATTGGATCGGTTTTCTTTGGTGACATTCCTGGAAAATAATCGCATGGCCTTGAAGCACTTATTTCTTAAAGATTTTCAAAACAGCAAAGAGGGTGTTGTGGTGTACACAAGAAAAGAGCTATACGATCATCTTCACTATGCTCATGAACAGGTATATATAAATTAAATATTTATCTAGTCAAGTGTGACGCGGTGGCCTAATGGTTAGCGCACTGGACTCTGGATTGAGCGGTTTGGGTCCAAGCCCTGGTGCGGGGTCACTGTGTTGTGTTGTTGGACAAGACATTTTACTCTCACAGTCCCTCTCTCCACCCTGGCCCCAGTTGTTCGAAGGGTGGATAACGCTATCTACCTGATAAATCACTGTCTGGTTGATATAGCGAAGTAGGTTTTGTATGACAGTTATCCACTGTATAGTGATTTATCCGATGGATAGAGTTATCCACCCTTTGAACAACTGGGCCCTGGTGTATAAATGGGTACCAGAGAAATACATGTAATGCCAGGGAGTAACCCTACGGTGGACTAGCATCCCATCTAGCAGGCTTTAGAAATACTCCTAATCACTTAATGCCACAGAAACCAGGATAAGCTCTGGCTGTATGGGCCACTAGGCTTGACGCTTTTCTATATATTAAGAGTTACTGCTTTAGGTCAGTTTCTGGAGAAAAAAATGTTGTATTTATTTATTATTCCTGTGCAAAACTTTCTTCTTTGTTTGAATCGTCGACTGGGGAGTTAGTTATTTTTCAATAGAATTCCTATTCACCAAAGGCTCTCTTCTGCAAACTTAATTCTCACAACATTAATAATTCATCAAGCTAAAACAAAGGAAATCATAAACGTGACTGACAGTGGTTTGGAAATCTGATCTTAATTAGCATAGATTTTAATGATTTTATGTCTCCATTTACTCCTTACTTTTAGTTTCAATTGAGAAAATAATTATATCAAACACTTGAGAAGTGTTTCACCACATATCCCGAACACCCGGAAGTTCGTTGAAAATACTCTGCTTTGTGTTGTATTTTTCAACTCCCTTCTTGCTGTTTAGAAATGTGATGAAACACTCTCTCTTGTGTTGGATATTTACTTCTGACAATTTGGGCTCAATAGTTATTAGAGGCCTAATTAATACAAGTATTATTATTTATAATTATTAACAATGTCAGTACGAATTTGCAATCTGTTTCCTTTTTAACTCTGGCATTGGTAGTTACATGTTTTTTCCTTCTCTGTTGACAGTATTATCAAATTGCGACAACCCCTATTGGTACTTATAACTATACACACATGGTGAACGGCACTGATCCCCCACAAGTGCAGTTATGCTACAGTTACTATGCCAAAGGAGGGATTGTAAACAACACCTACGTGTTTGATCCCGATGTGAAGGATGGTAAGATACAAGCGGCCCCGAGGGGCCACGGCGGCCCGGGGCCCGGAGCAGGGGACCCAGAGAGGGGGCGGGGGACCCGCGGGGCATCTGGTTTTTTTCCGACATTTGTTCTGTTTAATATATAGATAGGCATATCAGAGTTTGACCTCTCTGATAATGAACATGTGTTTGAAATATGCCGTATTACATACATAGTATATTAATATTATAATTTAGTCAACAATGATATTTAATAATGAAATCTCTTTCCTTCACAGCTTGCATATTTTTAAAACGTCCTTATCACCATCAACACTTTATCAAAAATGACACCTTTAATCTGGGAAGGTAAGGTTCTAAAGTAACATGTTTGTTGTTGTTATTGTTGTTGTTGTTTGTTCTTCTCTGAGTCTTAAAATGTATTTTTAATTACTGAATTTATCATATATGTTGCGGTTAATTTTTGATCTCAGTTAATTTCTAATCTTAACTAGTTAGTTTTCTTCTAACAAGTTGATCTTTTGATGATAGGGTTAGGGTATGGGTTGGAGTCATTTATTTTTAAAAATTAGTGGTTCACCCAATGTTTCCTACGTGGCAAAGTAGATAAGGGGTTGGAAAGCAAATCCAGAGGTCGAGAGTTCAAATCCAGTGCAGGTTAGTGAAAAGAAAAAAATTAGATGATAGTACTTAGAGGAGGGGGATAATAGCAGATAGTTGGGGACGGTAAGCTGAGGATTCTACCGGGTGAGTAGTTGAGAGACAGCGTAAGCCCATAACATAACATATACTTTATTTATACACGGTAAAAACATCAGTTACAAAGATTAAAACACACAAAGAAAGCTGATTTACATGTTTGCCGTGTGGGAGCATGAGGGAGAACCAGGCACTTGATCGATCTATTAAACTGGCTAGAGGAACTAGTAGCTTGAGTCGTGGGGAACATTCCATATTTGCCCCACTGTATTTGATTGATAAAATTCAGTGGGGCAGATAGACTAACTTGTTTGCCTTGTCTCTGAGGTTATATTCTTCTAATGGATCAATAGGTGTAGGTACTCCTGATTGTTTATGCCAGTATTAGACATTAGTTTCGCTTCGAGCTTTTCCTTCTAGTAAAGGGTTCCCAGTCCTAGTTATGATCGTAATAGCGGAGTAGTAGAGAAGGAATGATGTAAGAATCTTAAGGAGTTTTGGAGCTTGTTAATTAGCAGCTAGTTCAAGGGAGGGGAGATGTTTACTTTTACTTTTCTACTTATTAACCTAGTCTAAAAAAAAATCAACTAGTGCGAAAAAAAACTAACTAGTTGAAATAAAACATAGGCATGTTAAGCGTGCAGGAGTTATTTTTTCAATTTATGGGGTGGCTTGGGGTTAGATTTGGTGATTGTCCTGTTGGGATGGTTTATGCCATGGATTGAGCTATTTGTGTATGGCGGCCCACAGAGTCACTTTTTTGCACAAAATTTGCTTGCAAACAAAATAATTTTTACGTGCACTTTGATACATCAGAACTGTTTTATTCAATACGTAAATTTTCATCATTTAACTGAAAAACAAGAACTAATTTAATTATCAAAATGTCACAAAATGGCATGTTTTTATTCTGTTTAAAGCGCTTATTTTGTTTCTAGCTTTCTATCAACCGTAACGCGATACTTTTGTTTGTTACAGTATACTTTTGGCTTTTTGCCAGGAACATTGCGTGTATCGCGTGTTTGCAGGCCTGCCGACTCCATAGCGCCAAGTTAAAACCACAAATTAATTAAATTAGATTTGGGACTTTTACAGCGGTTTCGTAATTAAGCATGCATAAACTTGCATCGTGATTTTCGACGCAAAACTCTTAATAACCAGGAAACAAATTTCCAAGCTGTACCGCACTTTAAAAAACCTTTCGAAAGAGATGTTTTTTGATTTGGTTTGCTGTTCTCAAAAACAAAATAATCATGTTACAACCATTTTCGACAAAAACAAAAGAATCATGTTACAATCTTTTTGACAAAAATTGACAAAAACAAAAGTATCTCGTTTGTTGTTTCAAAAATGAAAATAACAGGGACGTGTTTAGAAATTTTGTATTTAAGCCTAACGTGGTGTGCTTTTCAATGCGGTAGAATTCTTGTAGAATCCGTGGCGTTAATTTAATTAGACTTTAAAGGCATCACAACGATCTTAGAGAAAAACAAAGGTGTCATGTTACAACCGTGACTTTCTTTCCTTTGATTTTTTTCTCCATCAGTTGAACTAACTTCCATATTATTTTGTAAAACCTCTGCCTGAGAGGGGCTTCGTGTGGAAGCGAAAAACTCTTTAGTGTTCGAACATGCTTTCGTGGCGGTTTCGACATTTCTTGAAAGAAATCTTCATAGTACATATATGTGCCAACTCTCATGCCTTGGGCGTGAGTCTCATGCCTGCGAGTTGAAAACTTTGATCTCACGCCAACTCACGCTCACAAGCCAATTTCTCATGCCTAGTTGAAATAGGTATGCGTATAATTAAAACCACAGACGACACATTTTCCAAAAAATGTTAACTCAAACCAATGTGAGAAACGAAAACTCCATGTAAAATGAGTAAATGGTGATACGTACTTTCCCGAAATCGCAGAGTTTGGCAAAAAAAAAAGCATTGGGAACGAGGTCGTGTTTAGCAAACACGTCCACGCACTGGGATCGGGATATGATCGGAACGTCTTCGGAATATTTGGACGTCTTCGGGAAACTTTGGACACTGTCGTAAGGTCTTCGGAAATCCTGGCAATCTCAGGATAAAAATCTCACGCCTTTACACAGAAAAAGTTGGCAGGTTTAAGTATGTGCTTCTCGGCTTCATGCTTGAGTGAGCGTGTGACGTGTTCACCAGACCGTGGCGAGAGCATGAACATTTTCCATGCCTTGTTGAAATTTAATTAGCAAAAGTTAGCATACAAACAACGGTTGAAATGAATTGAAAACTAGCTTCCTTTACTAAACATGAGGCCCTAACACACACCGAAGAAGATTCCTTGCCATTTTTACCACTCTTTGTAAATTAACCCACAGTAATAACATCATAATAACAACATTGTCCTTCAATTTCTACGGTCAGCAAAACTAGCCTGCCCAAAACGAACCCTCAAATAACAATTAAGTGTTGGTCCTTTTGCCGACGGCGTGTGCGTTGTAAGCAGGCGAGCATTAAGCAAAATACGTTTCAAATCCAGGATAATTCACAACTCACCAATTGAAATCTTTATAGAGCTAAATCTTCCATTGAAAACTAACTGCGACACAATTTCATCAGATTACTTCGCCTTTATAAACTGCAATTTGATTGGTTCTGATAGTACCTGAAACCTGATTGGTGTGACAAACATACTTTGGTCACTGAGACACCGTCCAACACGCTGACTAAGAGCTATTTTAAAAAAATAACTCAAAAATTAACTGAGATAAAAAATTAACTGCAACATTATAATTATATTATATCAGATGTGATTACACTACTGTTTGGTGTAGCTTAACATGTTCATCTGCCTAGGTGAAACAGACATGATCCTAGAGTGTCCTTTTCTGTAATGTCTTCTAATGTCTTTAATTAACATGTCATAGTTGAATTGGATAATGTGTCTCTAATTAAATACATTGTGTTATTCAATTTAGGCTTTGTCAAGTTAGTATGAAGTTCTCTTTGAAGACAGTGAATTTGAAAAATGTCAAAGCCTGGGATAAGCCGGCCTGTTATCAGCTGAATGTTACGGTAAGAAAAAATTAAACTAATTGTGCTGCAAAAAATATCCCACATCAAGTCTTAGGGATGATTGTTTTTAGACCCCTTAGCTGGGCTGCAAATAACAGTCGGTCATCGGACGGCCCCCAAAAATTGCTCATGTCCGACGAAATCCCAAGTGTGGTCGGACATGATGCCCGTACAATTTTCTGATTGTAAATCATTTTACAGCAACAATGAATAAATTTCAACCTTTTGTTTTTGGTGATGTCAGACCACAATTTTGTTTTGTCCAACCAAGATGGTGTCTTAGTAGGACATACAGTAAAAACCCGCGTATAAGAACCTAGGTTTTTTCAAGTTAGCCTAAACAGGTTCTTATATAAATGGTATTTAGTGAAAAATTAGGCTAACTAGGTTCTTAATATTATTAGGTTCTTAACTTTTGTTCAAGAAATAAAGTATTTTTAAATGATCTGGTCTTAAATGTCCAATAACAGTATTCTTAGAGGCTTTGGTAAGCAAAATACTAATGCTATTTTAATCTGATTCTGTTAAAATCAAACCTATACTTTAACCTTCACTATAATTTCATAAGGTTCATCTGTTCATCTTAGTTAATAATTATATATTTCATGGAGGAAAAGTTTTATGTAACTATGCTGTAACTATAAAGTGTACAGACTGTGTTATAAACAAATTTTTGAAAAGATTATTATTTTCTTCTTTGAAAATAAGAACCTGTTTTAGAATTTTAGCCTAAAATGGTTCTTATGTGAAGGGTGCTTAAAAACGAAATTTTAGCCTAACAGGTTCTTAAATGTTAGGTTCTTATACGTGGGTTTTTACTGTATGTCCTTTCAAGTGAAAAAAAAAACATTTGCAGCCCTGCCTTAGCCTTGGCAGCACATTAAAATTTTAAATTAAATGTATCAAAATTAGTGTATTGGTGAAATTGATATTTTGTTTATCTGTCTTTTATTAGATTTTGTTTGATAACGTGAAACATGATGGTAGAATGCCAGTTGAGCTTGATATGGATAATACTTGGTTAGAGTGCCAGAAAGGAGAAATAAAAGGACAACATAAATTAAGTAAGTCTGTTATCTATAAAAAATTAAAACATTAAAAAAAATTATATTTTAGATTGCATCAAAAATCTGCTATCAATCTCAGACAACCATTGACAAGAGTTAAAATTCAGCCTGCTTGTTTCACGCATATTGGATTCATTTCATGGTCTTAATAACTGATCACATGACATAATTTTTGTGGCTTGCACGACTTTAGCATTTCGAGCTACCGGTTATAAGAAAAGGCGAAGTGAAGGCAAAATTTTCTTTCCAAGGAAAAACTTTTTGTAAGAACTCTAGCCCAGGTTGTCTTCAATTCTCTCGCTGAAGTCTAGCTCGAACATTTTGTTCAGAGCTTCTTTTTCGAGCTTTTCTTGGATTTTTTTAGCTTTTCTTGGAAAAGAAAATCTGGCCTATGCTTTGACCAAAAATGGCATCACTTAAAATTAAGCTCTGCAGGAGGAAAAGATCCTTCCAGTGACACAAAATAATAGCAATTGTGACCTTCCACGGGAAAACGTACACTAACGCTTAATTTCTGTTAAACGGGCAAAAACTAATGGCTAACGGACAGGTGACTAGCGACTTTTTAAAGTGCTTAAAGGACTTGGTTAATGCTTTGAACGCTGAGGCAAAAATTTCTTACAACTTGCAAAAGCATCCTAATGGGTTGGCCTACCGGTAATTATCCGAACAACTTGTTTAAACCTTCTAATGAATAGGTTAATAACTGGTCAGCTAAACTGTAGGGCTTCTGATAATTTGCGGGGGAAAAAGAGAAATTTCACAGGATTTGAAGAGACAAATTCGCGGAGAAAACGGCAGATTTCCCGGGATTTTTGCGGGAATTTTCGGGGCAAATTTCGTTGAAAAGCAAAAAAGAAAGATTCCTGACAAAAATATTGGAAGGATGTCAAATTCAGGGCAAGAAAGAAACACAAAAGTTCATCCAACACAGTTCTGAAGGCAACTGTACTTGTTTCGAGCGACAAGAACACATAAAGCATTACCGAAACGCTTGGCCGGATAACCTCCTTTTTCCGCTGCAATTTAGAACCGAAAACAGCAACGCAATAAACTTCTTTCCCCTCATCGCTCTCTTGCGTTGCTTTGCAGTTTACAAGGCAAGATTGTTCTAGATCAAAGGTTTAAATCCATCTGTGAAGTCAAAACATTCTTGTGTCTTCATTCGGTCTCTCCATTCGTGTACGATTAAACGTGTGCCTGCATTACTACAGACAGCAGTTTCTTTTCACACTCCATATAGTGTCAACGAAAAGTTCTCTTAACGGCCAGTCCCCAGGTTTTTGCAACATTAATCTGAGATGCCTGGTAGTTTTGGTACGATGTTTACTCGTGGCAGTGACAAAATTTCAAGATAAATTTGCAAGTTTATGGCAAGTAAACAGCTCAAATAGCCAAGATAAGTTTCAAATATGTTGTACCGACATGTATTTGGTAGAATTTCTAGCGAATTTTGCGGTATTTCATGTGTTTTTGTCAATTTCGCGGGATTTCGCGGATATACCTGAATTTCGCGGCTCCGCGACCACGCGAAATTTCAGAAGCCCTGGCTAAAAGACATAAACAGCTTTTTCTTTCAAGCTATCAAACTACGGTTCAAACTATCGAACTATGGTTTACTATAAAACTTTTGATTAACATATCTATACCTTGTGTGCGCATTTTAAAAGATGAAAGATAAAATCATTCACTGAGGCGTGACGACTGAACCAGTTTTGTGAGCATAAAAATACCAGCGGCTTTGCCCAATAATTTTCTGAATGGCACACTTAAATTGACATGAAGTGGTAATGTCTTGATTTTTGTCAAATTCTTCTGTATTATTCTGTGTGGTTTCCTTCTGTCTAACAGGGACACGCGTTATAAGTCAAGCCTTGGTGGTGTTTGATGCTGTTGTGATTTTCCTGTGCAGCCTATCGCTGGTGCTATGCACAAGATCAATTTACAAATCACTAAAGTTGGCCAAGGTGAGACACAGCCATTAAGGATCTGAATAAAAGTGATTTACATTCAAAGGCTTTATCGAAGGAAGGCCCTGGTTCATTCTCATTGTACATAACTGAATAGTGTATGATGTAAAAGGATTTCTAAATCTGGGTTTTTATATTATTAATAATTTTACAAGAGGATAAGTTCTCAAGGGAGGAAAAACAAAAATTTGCTGAAAGTCAAGACCAAAGTTCCTTGTGTGTGCTGTAACATTATTATTTTTTTTGAGATGTTGAACTGTGGTCAACAGCCTTTGCATTAAATTTTTCTTTTTCGTTTTTCGTAATTATGTCATGACTGTCACTTTTGATTGTTCAAAGGAAACCGCCACATTTTTCAAGAGTGAACTGAGGGAGGAATTTACCTTCTCCGATTACCAGGAGTTTGTCAGCTTATGGTTTTTTGTCATCATGTTAAGTGACGTTCTTACTATTGTGGGCTCAATATACAAGATGGCCATTGATCAAAAGGTGAGTTTTTGTATGGTTGAGGATGTACCTTAAACTCTAAAAAATGATTAGCAAGTGATGCAAAAAAAGGGAGAGACGAGAGAATTGCTGAGCAAAGCGTGAAGGGCAGGGGAGGGAGCACGAGCGAGCCCCCACCCCCTTGCATCTCCTGTTTTGCACTGGTGTCCAGTTCTCTTGCCCTTCTTTCCCCACGTTTATCAATCAATAAAAGGGGGCTGTGAACAGTCTAATCACACATGACCCCCACCCTCCCTCCCCCAACACAATAACCATTTGATTAAGTCACTGTCTTTAACGGATTGGGTAAACTTGCTTCATTTATTCACTTGGGTAACATGTATAATATTAAAAATTTCCCTTTCATTTTTGACAAGGTACGTGTTTTTTTTGCTGCTTATCAATCAACTTGATCAATTGTTTATTGCGTTTCTTCCACACTTTTTTTTGTCTTGGGTAATACTATATTATGATAAGTATGTGTATATTCTAAACTACCTACTATACAACATTTCTTTCAGGATAGTGATTTTTACAATTCCAGCAGTATTTTTCTTGGAACAGCAGTTCTCTTTGTTTGGATTGGCCTCCTTCGATTCCTGGGCTACTCCAAGAAATACAATGTAATGTCTCCAGTTATTACTAGAAGTGTATTCTAACTGCCGACCAGTTAGCTCAGTTGGTAGGGTGTCATTGTGCGGGAGGTCAAGGGTTTGAGTCCCAGACCAGACCAACACTTTTAGGATCTTAAAGCAACTGAGGAGAATGTGCTGCCTTTGCAAATGACATCTGCAAATGATAAGACATTCTAGTCTTCTGGGATAAACGATAAACCATAGGTCAAAATGTTACTCTTAGGGCTGTTGCCATGACAACAGTTTTGCCGCTGGTGCTGTCTCAATAAAACTGAAATTCCCAGTTTTTGTCTTAAACCAAGAACCATCTAGCGCAGCCAAACCAATGGTGGGAATTAAGGCAATATGGGAAATATGTATGTTCTAAGCAGGACCCTTTGTCTCACTATTAGAGGTCAGAGTATGGGGTTCCCCAGGGATTTGTCTTTTTGACAGAGAGAGACTGGAGCTGAAAGAGTTGCATGGCAACAATACTAAGGGTGTTATTTTGTTCTTTTTGATGCACATTCGTGGTGCCAAGTTTCAAGAACACTCCATAGTTTAGAGATTTGTTTATTCAGTATTTTACCATTTTAGAGTCATTGTGACGTCATCACTGATCTAATTGCATATACAAAAACGCATCTCTGAAACGAAAAAGATACGAAAAGAAAAACCCATTCTCTGTATTTCGAAAGGCCTCAAATAAGCAGAAAATATTTTTCATGTCATATACACTTTAAGGGTTGGTGCTTCACATGGGTTCAGAGACCCCCCTGGACATAATTGTCCAAGAAAAACTGCCATCAATAAAATAAATAAATAAATATGATTAATAAAAGAAAGTGGTTTGATTTCAGACTTACTAAAAAGACTCCCTTCAATATAGTTCCAACTAAAGCTCTACAGAGATCCGTGCAGTGTCTCTGATTGTTTTTTTTTTTTTCAGTTTTGAATTTTTGCGTGCAAGTAACAACCAATCAGAGACACTGTACACGGATCTCTGCAAAGCAATACGTTGCCAGTATGGAATTTTTGGGTTGAATCTCAGTTTGTTGAGTGGGAAAGAATTCACCGCATGAAGAAAGACGTTAGCTAGTTCATTTTTAGCAAACTGTTTAATCCTTTACCCATATTCCTTGCAGGTTCTTTTAGTAACACTGAAGGCTGCTACTCCAAGTGTCGCCAGATTCTGTGTTTGTACGGCTCTTCTGTTTGCTGGCTTCATGTTTTGTGGCTGGATTGTTCTGGGTCCATTCCATCCCAAGGTAAAGTTCAAGTTCACGTTAATGCTTTTGGTGAAGAGGTTGGGGGGCAGGGGGATAGTAACTTAGGAGTGTCTATATGGGGTAAAATGCTGTAATTTTTATTACCGTATTTACTCGAATAAGCGCCACGGCGCTTATTAAATTTTTCGCGCCTCCAGTGCGGCGCTTATTCAAGGGTGGCGCTTATTTGAGGGCGGCACTTATTCAAAATTTGGACGCCACAATGAATCTTATCTTTTACAGTTATTAAAAAAGAGTGTCTTTTGATTGTCAGTATTTGTCTTTTGCTGAGACAGAAGTGGCGCTAGCTGTCATGGCAAAGTTTGCGGCCTTCACAACATTTACAGAACTACGTATTGTAAGAGTGTTGAATAGAAAAACTAATAGGAGAGCGATAAAACAATCACTTATAAGTGCAAAACATCGCTTTTTGATGCAAAGAAATGTTAGAGCTTGTTTTAGAGCTGCTTTTTAGTGCTGTTTTAAGTTAAACGAAATTCTTCAAATAAGTGCCTCATCGGGACTGCGGCGCTTATTCGGGGGCGGCACTTATTCGAGTAAATACGGTATGCTCCTTTCTTTTTTTTCTGGACAATTCTGCTTACCGGTAATCATAGCTGTAAGTTCACTTTCGTTATTGTTTTGTAAATGTATTTGTTTTTTGTAAATCGTTTCTTTTTTCTTGTAAATAATTAATTTGCGCTTTCTTTGTATGTGATGTATAACATAAAAATAAGCACTATACTTTAATGTAAATCAAAACTTTTACTGTATGCCCAAATATTACGTAGCCCATCTTTAACAGTTTATATAAAGTGTCTTCATAGTAGTTTAGTTTCTATTGTACTTTAGTGCTTTCATGTAGTGTTTTCGTATTGTAATGTAACTGTTATATGTAGTGTTGTTTTTTTTTGAAAATATTGTAATGTAGTGTACTATAACGTAGCAGCAGTTGTTAAATAAATAAATAAAAAAAACTTGGGAGTAACAGGGCTGGGAATTCTGCAGAAGGAAGGTAAAAGGGAGAGTGGAAAATGGGATTCCCAAGGTGTGAGTAATCAGGAGAAATTGGGAAAAATTTTGCAACACTGCATAGTTTTTCCAATAGAAAAGGCACCAAGAGTAGGAACCAGTAAGTAAGGGGAAGAAGCTGGAAATAAAAGGTACGGTAAGTGGAAAGTATAGACCACCACCTCTCCTGTCCCTACCCACTCATTGTTGTTTACAGAGAATTGGATTAGTAAAGATATGTAATACGGTTAGACAGTGTTGATAGAATGGTTTTTATTTGAGTGTCGAGAATAATTCATGTTTACTTTGGTTTTGCATTGCAACACAGTTGTGATTAGTTTAAAAACCTTGTGCCACTCTCTGAACTAATCAGAATAAAAAATAGGCCATTCCGAATTTAATATCACTTGCTCTGAGGTTGGGGGAATAAAACAAAAGAAATGATTTATTCATTCCTGAACCTCGACGTGATTTCTTTGTTTTTCCCCCAAGCCTCGTAGCCAAGTAAGATTTTAATATATCGGAAATGGCCTATTAAAACTGGTTGTGACTCACTCACACACAGTTTCCCATGCTTTGTACTGGCTACACGTGTTCGCTTTAAGTTTTGATTAAATAAGTGGATTGTTTTGGTCACTTGTGATTGGCCAGAATGATTACATTGTAACTACTTTGGTTTTGGTTTACGACACTCGTAAATCGCTCTAATTTGGTGACCTTATGGTATGGGGAACAAACTTTTAAATTTCATCACTCAATTGCTTTTTTGTTGTTTTCAGTTCAAGACACTGACCATCACTGCAGAATGCCTGTACTCTATGATCAACGGAGATGACTTGTATAACACCTATGCACAGATATCGCGCACCAAGAGCCCTTTTGTTGTGTGGATCTTCAGCAAGATCTATCTTTACATCTTCATTGCGCTCTTTATTTATGTCGTTTTGAGCTTGTTCATTGGTATCATTGGAGATACTTACGAAAGGCTTAAGGTTTGTAGGACTAATAAATCTATCATTTATTTGATGAGATAAGGTGATAATTTTAACTTGAGTGTCAAAAGCAATTTTCAGTTGCTTTGGTTTTGCATTATTATTTTTAGTAATTGGTTTAGAAATCTTGCGCCACTGTTCTGGACTAATTAGAAGTAAAAACAATACCCAATTGTGAGTTGCTTCTACACAATTTCCCAAGATTCTGGCCATCTACAGTTATTTGAATTGAGTTTTGATTGGTTCACTGTATTGTCTGTGCCCTTTGTGATTGGCCAGAGTGATTACTTTGGTTTTGGTTTTATGACATTTATTTCAGTTAACAATTGAAATGGCTGGAATGAACAAGTGAAGTGGCATACAAGTAGCGTAACCCTGCTACAAATTACTCCCTTAATTATACCCACAACCTTCTCCCATCTTACGTCTTGTACATTGTACATCAATTGGTAGACCAACGGTTATCTAATCTGGAGGTCTTGCTTTCAAAGCCCACTTATGTTGAAATAATTTTTTTGCCTCATGTGGTCCCCGGTTTCCATTATAGAGCTAATGCTCATCCGAGGGTATCTCCAAGCAATTTGTATTCATATTCAATTTGTACCAATTCATATAGTCATATGCTTGGATGGACAGAAACTTTATGAAAAAAAAATCATATTTTCATTCTAAGACTGAATGAAAAGGTACGAAGGGAATTTCACTTAATTTTTTGTATTCCTGAGTTTTTGTATTGTTTTTTTCTTTAGGATTTGGGGCATCTTCCAGAAACAAAAATCCAAAAGTTTCTGCATGAACCAGCAAACATTGGCAGATCAGTTCAACAAAGAGAGTATGTGCCTGCAGTATCAACAGTGCCTGGAGAAGCCATTGCAACTCCTCTGCCAAGGGAAGGAATGAGTCACTATGGGTGAGTATAACATTCTAACATAATCAAAAAGCATTGTTTTGCATAGCCTGGCATTCGCAAACAACTTAAAACAACTCAAATCCTTTCCTCTCTAGTGACTTTTAAGATGAATGGCCCAAAACATTCCTTACTCATGACGTAACTCTATAGCGATCCGTTGCTCGGTTTTACATTTTCACGCACAAGTACTATTTCTATCTTCTATTCTGTTGTTTTTTGTGATCATTCATTCAGCAACGCCTTGTTTATTCAAAATTTAACCTGTTGCCGTTGTCCTTCTTCTTTCCTTTGTTTTTGTTCCTCTTTCCTTCGGGTCGGGTTGCAGCTCTCGCAAGATCTAACATAAATGGATCGCTACCCTTTGAGAGAACAATAGCACAAACAACAGAAACAATGCCCCTAGTCCCAAACCTAAACAATAGCAACTGCTACACTAGAGGACCAGTAGAGTTACAAGCTTACAAGAGCTGCTACACTACAGGAGAAAAGAGAACAATAGAACAAACAACAGAAACAATGCCCCTAGCCCCCAAAACAATAGCAACTGCTACACTAGAGAACCAGTAGAATTACAAGCTTACAAGAGCTCCTACACTACAGGAGAAAAGAGAACAATAAAACAAACAACAGAAACAATGCCCCTAGCTAGCCCCCAAAACAATAGCAACTGCTACACTAGAGGACCAGTAGAGTTACAAGCTTACAAGAGCTTCTACACTACAGGAGAAAAGAGAACAATAGAACAAACAACAGAAACAATGCCCCTAGCTAGCCCCCCAAAACAATAGCAACTGCTACACTAGAGGACCAGTAGAGTTACAAGCTTAGAAGAGCTTCTACACTACAGGAGAAAAGAGGACAATAGAACAAACAACAGAAACAATGCCCCTAGCTAGCCCCCAAAACAATAGCAACTGCTACACTAGAGGACCAGTAGAATTACAAGCTTACAAGAGCTTCTACACTACAGGAGAAAAGAGGACAATAGAACAAACAACAGAAACAATGCCCCTAGCTAGCCCCCCAAAACAATAGCAACTGCTACACTAGAGGACCAGTAGAGTTACAAGCTTACAAGAGCTTCTACACTACAGGAGAAAAGAGGACAATAGAACAAACAACAGAAACAATGCCCCTAGCTAGCCCCCCAAAACAATAGCAACTGCTACACTAGAGGACCAGTAGAATTACAAGCTTACAAGAGCTCCTACACTACAGGAGAAAAGAGAACAATAAAACAAACAACAGAAACAATGCCCCTAGCTAGCCCCCAAAACAATAGCGACTGCTACACTAGAGGACCAGTAGAATTAAAAGCTTACAAGAGCTGCGACGCTACTGCTTCCCTTCTTCCTTTCTATCTTACTTCATTTCTTCATTCATTCACTTACTCATCGTGTTATTTTTTTATTTCATTTTTTTTTTGTTTAGGAGAAATCATTCCACTGGAACAGTGGATGCAATGATGAGAATTATTTCTATAGATTCGACTGGAGCAGAATGAATACTTCAAATGTTAACTGTCTGGGACTTACAGAATTTGTAGTGAAATATAGTGTAGAAAAGTAAAAATTAAAGTGGTACTCCATGTAGAAGAACAAATTTACTTGTTTCTAAAGAAACTGGAAAAGAAACGAAAGAAATTGAAGGAACTACAAGACCTTTGTACGTTAAATAAATGTTAACGATTACTTTCTCAAAGCTTCCTAAGAAATGAACCTCATACACAAAAAGAGAAGACGCTGACTCACCTAATGTCCAAGGTCCATGCACTTTTGGCGTGAACTCAGTTCTAGTCGTTCAAAGGAAAAATGGGTTTGGTTTTGTAACACCTGTCCAGCGAAAAGTGATAATTTTAAATTATGTATAGTATAATCACTTGAGCATGTGTGGTAAGAAGTATTTAGGCAATCTTGTGTGACTGGTTACCAGTAATATTATGAAATATATAAATATATGGAAAATTAATATTATTTTGATATAAAAGTTCGAAAAATATAATGTAGATTTATAAATTTGGTATCTGTTGCCTACAAGGTGCTTTAAGTAGAAAAAGCCCTTGTTGATGTGAAAAATCATTTACTTAGTAAGAATCCTCTATTTGTAAAACTCTTCGTAAGCGATGGTACAATTTATAATAAATAATAAATGCAAACCTTTGCAAAGCAAAAAAGATGCGTGTCTTGTAGAAAATTTAAGGCTACTCTGGTGGAAATAATGTAAAAACAGAGACCAATACAACGTAGATGGCTAAATTTTGGGTGCTATTTTTCGGCTGTCCAAACCCTTGTTTAAGTGTTGTTTGCTTGAACATTTTCACATGATATAAAATATAAGATTTTGCGTCTCAAGTTTTTAGATTATCGAACCAAATGAAGCTATTATATAACTTAGAGATAAACCATAACCTATTTTTGTCGTGACGGAAGCAGTTTTCGCGGTTTCAAGACTTGCCTGAAGTTATCACCTTCTAAGAAAGTAAAAATGAGAAAACAAGACTGAAATATTCAGTCCTCTTTTTGAAAGGCAGTTTTGAAATTTTGCTTCCGTCATGACACAATAGAGTACACCAAGCTTACCTCCCTTGTGAATTAATACCTGGGATTCTATATCGGCGACGAAAACGTGGACACAGAATTGCAGGTTTTGTCGTTTTTGACCATTAAAATGGTTGTCGACAGAAGTATAAAATCTGGTTCTCAAATGTGTTCAAGAAAGTTCTTCGTGCTCGGAAGAGAAGGAGGGGACGAGAAGAAAAAGTTCCTGGAAACGAGGTTCCTTATTTAAACCAATCAGAGCAAAGGTATCGTTCTCTTGGCCAATCAGTTACCAGGACAAAACCTGTTGCTGAGTTTTTCCCGCCCTTTTCATTCACGTCGGGTTGCCGCGTTTTCTCTCTAAGTTTTTTCTCATCAGTTTTATATTTTTGCCTATCTAGTCTTTGTTCTGTGGCAGTCATAAGGAAAACATCAATTGGAAGAAATAAATGCGATTGTTAATCAAGTCCTCCTTATTTCTTTAATATTCAGTTTGAAAAACACAGCTTTGTTCGCTATCCCTTTGACCGAACTTGCTTAGAGAGGTGGTGGTAGGGGGGGGGGGGGGGGTATTCTTTAATTATACCTTGACCTGTAATGTCGCTTCGCCAGCTCGTCTCAGGCGTCTTGGCAATGAAACAAGAGAACGCTTGGGACGAGGTGAAAACTAACCTGGGATTTGGGGAACGCGCAAAAATTGACGCAAAACTGAGGTGAATTTTTCAGTTGATTGTGAATGCTTGCTTCGCAGGCTAAGACGAAATGAAATGAATGTTGTGAAAAAAAGAACTATTGTCAACGGCGGCAAAAAAGGTTTCTTTTATTAACCATCGTGCAAAAAGTGTTGAGGAAGTTTCACTTGATATCGATTCAAGCACCCTTCAAAGTTTTTGGCAACTGTCTGTGTTGTGAGAAGGTGATTAGTTTCGGTTAGCTTTTGTGCTAATTTGGCACAAATGAACCGGCGCTTTTCAATCCGACCTGTGGATACATGTTGGCAAAGTGTTTTATTTTCTCACCTAGTTGTCTCGTGTCGTCATGACGACGTTGTCATGACGACACGAGATAATTTGTCTAGCCGGCTAACTGACAACATAATTAATTAACATGCTCTTTGCCAAATTCTGTCGTGTCAAGTTCCCTTTACCGTACAAAACTACACAAATAAACAATGTCTTCGGTATTGAAGACATAAATTGAAGCATGCAGTTTTTCGTTAAAGACTTCCCGCCAGGTAGATAACATATATCTTCCTTGTTTTTTCTTGTAATCGCATTCGAACAATTAATTGTTAAAAGTTTAACCCAATTTGAAATGGTCACAAGAAAAGTGTAAAGTAAACTGAATGAAAACAAGTTACAGCAAAGACCACGAGAGTAGATTTCGTTTAGTTGCAATCGATGTTATCTCGGGGCTTTTTGAAACAGAATGGCGCCATTACGCAGTGAACAATTGTCGTTTGTTGTTTGGCGCATCTAAAATAAGAAACAGCCATGGAAATGCGCCAAAGTTCCGGCCGGCTAGCGGTAATCCTCAACGAGGATTAACTGTGCAAAACAATAGTGCCAGTTAATGAAAACACCATCCGTGTTATTAATTACAAGTTTTATTACTTATAATAGAATTTTTTCAGACTCTCGTACAAACAAGCCTCCGTTCCTAAAGGGCTTCGTCTATTTTTGGCACAATTTAAAATGTGTACTGCTGGAAACCAGACAACAAACGTTTCATAGTTTTCTCGTGGTGAAGGGGGGGCGGGGGGGGTACTCCCCAGTAAGAAATAAACAGTGAAATACCTCGTTATACCTGGGTTCGGTTTCAATACAGTATACTTTTAGTAACTTTGGCAGGGCTGAAGAATATCCTATGCAAATATATGCCGTCTTCGGGTACGATTTTCAAGACCATACGAGAATATGTATTTCTATTTATTACTCTAGTAAAGTAAATTTAAACAAAAAATTGGAAAAGAAAAAGCCCAAAGTCAAGGATGGTTACATTTGATAAAACTTTGGAAACCACTTTCGGGTAGGTCTAAAACAGGGTATGGGTAGATTTTAGTGGTTATGGAAATTATTTGGTCTGAAATTGAGTAAGAATTACCATAGGGGATTGAAATACTTGTACGGTGAAGTTGTTCTTCAGTTTCTTTGATCCTTGCATTTGGCTGCAAGATTGCGTTGAAGTTCGCGGAAAATTTCACCGATCCATTTCAGAAAAGCTGAAAATTCAAGTCAACTGGAAGATTCCAACCACATATTCCCTTTATCAGATTTAATCGATTGATCATTGTAACAAATACAGTACAATACCGATTCCTCGAACCCTCGGTTTCTCGAAACTCCAGATTTTTCGAACCAATTTTCGTTTCCCTTGGGTTGCACTTAATATCTGTAATTATACCCACGATTTCTCGAACCTCCTGATTTCTCGAAGCAATTCTCGTGTTCCCTGGAAGTTCGAGCTGTAAAATTATTGTCCTTGAGAAAATACAAAACAAAAGTTTTTTGTTTTGATTTTATTGAATTTTCTGTTTGAAGCAAAAGCAGTAAATCTGCTCTGAAACACTCAGGAATATTAGCAAGTTGTTTTTATTCCAAATAATTTCAAAATAAACAATGCGAGGAAATCCTACGAAATCCTCGAGAAAGCCAGAGAAAACGTTAAATAAATCTACTCGTTAAGAAGGTTATAACGTTAAGCGAAATGACCAGCGAATTTGTATCGTGTATCTACATACGCGTGCAATGATAATCGCGAAAGGGATGTTATTTTTTCTCTTTTAAACGAAGAAATCAAGCGCGTTTTCTCTTTTTCTCTCGGGGGTTGTCGTAGAATCAATAAAAATATAGCATTTCCCAGCATTAATGGCTATTAACCCTTTTACTCCAAAAAGTCAAAACTCGAGAAAAAGATTTCAAAAACTGAGAAATAAACACCTCCGAATTTTCACAAACTAGAGTTTCATCAACAAACTCAAAAGTTAGAACCACCTTGTACAGCAAAATACCACATGAAAGTACAGCTGTAATAGCTTTCATTTGAATGGTCACATTCTAGGGTTTTATCCACAGACTTCTACGTTGGAACCTTATTAATTGACGTGGTTTGACTTAAGGAGTAAAAGAATTAAGATTTAGACATTTACGTTTACAAAATGAAAAGGATGAAAAACGAAATTTGTTTTTCTTAAAAAGAGCCAGCTCTACATAGCAAAGTTCTGCTTAGAAAATATGTCCTTAACGTACAAACAGCTAAAACAAAAAAAGTTTCTCTTCAAGAAGGCGACCACGGACGGAGAAAAAAACGACTTTTTTGTGATAATATCAAACTAATCAACAGCAACAACTATTTCACAAACAAATCCATCTAAAAGTGTATGAAATTGTGCACTTTTTGCACAGCAACAATGAAGAAATGGGGGCGGTACCCCAATATATTCATCCAGACTAACTCTTCTGTGTGTAAAATAAAAAAAACTGTCTCTATTCCTTCGCAGGATAGCGAAGAAAAATTCAAGTAAGGCTCTAATTTTATCTAATGTTCAACTATGGGAAGGGAGATCCGAATAGAAGTCGCCATCTTGCGAGAAATGCACACAGCATCTGACTATTTACAACACTAAATGTGAAGCGCTACAAATCTAATGATCAAACATGATAGAAAAAAGCGTAAAAAATATTAAAAAAATACAACTTGCAGTAATGTTTGGAAATGCTTCATTTTATGAGCTCGCATATTGAAAAACTCACTTAACAATCAAAAAAATGCAACACCGTCTTTGTAAAACCAAAACGAGTTGCCGTATATAAATGAAATAGCTTGCGCAAAATATTTGCAAATAGCAAATGGAGGGATTGCTTCATAAAACAAAGCACTGCGATAAATTAACACAGCTAAAATCACTGCTTGTAATTGCTCTTTTTCCACGCCTAGCGTAGAGCTATTCATTCGGGAAGGTTCTCTGTAAAACCAAAGATTTTTCCCAATAATAAATCAGTCTTTGAGAGTTCTATGCGAGTTTGCTTGACTTAAACGAAGCTCTCACATGAACTCATAATTATTTCTGCCTACTCTTCTAAGGCTCAGTTCGTAAAACGAAGAAAGCCTTTTTAAACAAATATATGATCTGAAAGAAAAAAATTAACACACCTGGATTTCACAACGCACAAAAACTCTTCACATAAACTTTGTTGAACAATAGCGGCAGCTACTACAAAAACTACGTGAAAAAGCACAGCAAGTTTTTTTTGTTTTGTTTTGTTTTTTAAAAGAAAAAATGGCTGAAACACTGCACTGGAGTTAAATGACTGACCCTTACACAAGCACCGTGTAATTAACTAACAATTACGAGAACTACAACCCAAACATCACAAAAACACACAGCTAAACACTGAACCGCCATCTTGGAACACTGGCTACACACACTGAACTGACAACTCCAAAGCTCTTCGGCTTGCTTTACATGTTGGAAAGTCCCGCTCTCTTGTAAACTGCGCCGGGACTCCCTGACGTCGAAGGCTGCTCAGCTTCGTCTTCAGACGTGCTCAAAACCCTGAGGGAAAAAACACAATCTAACTTTAATTTACACTCGTTTGTAAGCATATAACAAACGCTACGCATTAGCTAACTGTTTACAAAATTCAAAACGTGTCCAGACAGAGAAATGACAATCCAATCTCACATAAATGACGTTTTATGACATTTCTGCAACACGCCAAAGCTTAGCTCGTAAAACAGTCAAGATGAGCAGATTTTTTCATCGCAATAACACAACCAACATTATTCTCTTACTAAAACTAACTTTCCGAGCGACGTGTCACCTGTTTCAACGCGTGTTGCAGTTATGAAATCACATTGGTTTGCACGCTCCCTAGCACTTGACCCCAACACGGAACATACTACTAAGCCATTGTTCTAATCAAAGGGTCAAGATTTGTACACGAGGACAACTATTGTGAACGAAGACTAAAGTACACGCTTTGTTTACAAGCGCACGTGACAATTCTGACAGCACGCCAAAAACGGCTTTATCTAATTGTACTTTCAACCCATTGTGCAACGAAATTTAAGACTAAAGATATACTGCACCAAGACAATTCTACGTCAAAAGAACTTTTAAAAGGCCCGATTAAAATCATTAGATTTTTTTTTTCCACGAACTGTTATTAAAATTCTACCGCATTTAAGAGGTACTTTTTCAATTGTAACATGATAGAACAAGTACTCCAGTTTTAATTTTCTTTGTTCCACTGCTTGAGCCGGCAGTGAATACAGACGTTTGTAAAGGCCCAATTGCAAACATCACATAACATTAGAAATTTCTTTCCACGAACTGTTATTAAAATACTAACGCATTTAAGATTTATTTTTTTAATTGTAACATGATAGAACAAGTTCTCCAGTTTTAATTTTCTTTGTTCTGCTATAAGAGGTCTTAAGCCAGCAGTGAATACAGATGTTTGAAAATAAAAGGCCCAACTATGAACACCGCAAAACATTCGACATTTCTTTGCAGAAACTGTAACTAAAATACCATCGCATTTTAGACGCAATTTTTCAGATGTAACAAGACAGAACAAGTACTCCAGTTTTAATTTTCTTTGTTCCACTGTGAGAAGTCTTAAGCCTGCAGTAAGCTCATGTACAGATGTAATTTAAAGTGTTAAAAGTTCCGGAACAGCTTTGGCAGACTTTTTAAGCCTCTTACAGTAAATGTAAGTCAATTTTCAGACAACAAGCTTTTTCATATCCGAAACTTTAGGCAAATTTCCCATTAAAAAAGCCGGTGATTTTCTGGTAGGCGATAGAAACAAATCGCTTCAATTGTTTTGTAACTCAACTGCAATGTTAAATACGAATTTTGGTAACATGCATTAACACAAGCGCTTTTGAGCTTTCAAAACACTCGTTTAAATTTTGGAAACAATATAGGTCGGCTAGCGATTTCTGAAAAATAATTCTACGTCGTTGTTAAATCTGTACACAAAAGCGAAATTTCGTACAATAAATCTCAAACTTCAACAAACCAATACCTCAACTCTGAAAACTTTAAGTCAAAATACACGTGCAATAACTGCAGCTAGAACAATCAAAGAATATGGATTTCAACAGCCTAAACTTCTAAAGGACACTTTAAGCCAAATAAAAGTATAAGAATTTTGAAGAATTTGAAAAGATCATATTTTGTTAGCTAACTCAAATTTCATTACCTTAAAACGATATAAAGGAACAACATTTACGTTTAGTAATGTTTTTTTTTTTTCGTTAGGTGCTATGTCGAAATTCATCATCAGTTCTTCACGTCTGCTTACTTACAAAGAGTGGTCAGGGCTCTGAAGATTGAGGCTTTCAAATTTTTCCTCCAGCTTATCTTTCATATCCATCAAAATTTCATAGACATGAGGATTTCTTGTCTGTAAAAAGAAATGAGTTGTGTTAGTGAAACTAGTCTGATATGATACAACACAGTAAGGTTACCGTGACGAATGAAATCAGAAAAAAAAATTGAAATAGGAATTTGCAGTGGCGTATCCACAGAGTGGCTCTTCATCCACTGTTTGCAGACTGAATTGAAAAAATCTTAACATAAAGATACCGTAATGATTCGATTTAGCGCCCGGGGCGCTTATTTACTTTTTGCACCTCAAGGGAGGGCGCTTAATCGAGACAGGGCGCTTATTCGGGACAGGGCGCTCACCGTATTTAATTTTTCGAGAAATAACCAAATGTTCAAAACAAAACTTTAATAAATACTAAGATAACTAACAATAAAAGAAACTGTAACAGCAGTAAATTGTTGCAAGTTCAACTACTTTTAAAAGAATTGTTCATTTTAGCAGTAATTATATACATGTACAGTATGGTAAATGGTGATGCGTTTATCTACTTAAGTAGATGACTTCACTAGGGAGTTATCCACAACAGGGGGCGTTTATTAGAATAGGGGCACTTATAAGAATGAGGGCGCTTGTTAGAATGGGGGCGTATATTGGAATAGGGGCGCTTATTGACAAAAACATATTCGAAGGGGGCGCTTATTCGGAAGGGGGCGCTTATTGAAAGTAGGGCCCTTAATCGAATCATAACGGCAACTTATTGAACATCTTCATTAATACACTTACAGTGATGGTATACTCCTCATCTTGCGATCTTGAGCTTGTTCTTCTCCTCTTTGCTGCAGGTCCCTTATTGGACCCTACAGTAGTTCACAAAAATAAAGCATGAGCACCCATGGTTTACAGTACTATACAAAGATTTTTCCTTTAATAGCTAGTGATATTGGCAAGGTTTTTAGCCCCTCTGTATGTGAACAAAATACCACCCTTCTACTAAATGTTGCACATTGCAAAGCATTTCCCTTTTGTTGCAAACGAATTTAATCAAAGGAATAAATCAAGCAAGAATTAAATTGAACTGATCCAGGTAACGTTAATCCATCTTACCTTTCCTTGGGCGCCTCACACCCTGTGAAGAGCTTGGTTCTCCACAGGCAGTCTTTTCATCAGACTTCCTGTCCCGCCCAGGACAGGCACACACCCTTATTTCCACCACCCGTCTGCCAAGGGTTTGCCCGTCTTTCTCCAATGTAAAAATCACCTCAACTGGGCGTCTGCTTGGCCCAGAGGCACAGCTCGAAAAACACATGAAGGCAAACATCTCTGTGACATACTCTGTACCCACTGCAATACAAAGCAAACACTTTTAAATCAATGTGTCTGAGGGATAAAACTGGAAAATTGACAGCACCATACCTTGTGGTCCATTGTAGGGAATAAGGACTGAGTGTCTTGATGACTCTGGGCACGTGTGATAACGGGCAGCTGGGTTGTTGCTCCGGATAAAGTGGTTATTGGGAGCAGAGCCTAGATAAGACAAAAATACTGTATTAAATATTTTGGTTTGTAGATGGTAACAGCAAAGTCTTTACACAAGACTTAAGTGGGCAACACTGCTTATGCTTAATCCCCTCCTAGCCTACCCATTGTTTTCACAGCCTGATTTAACCAAAACTACCTGGTATTACTGTAGTTTCTGTAGCATTAAGCGACTAGGAGTATTGCTACTCCCCCTGGATGGGATGCTAGTCCATCGCAGGGTTACCCCCCTGCAGTAAATTCGACGGTACCCATTTATACAGTTGGGTGGAGAGAGGCACTGTGAGAGTAATGTGTATTGCCCAAAAAAAACTAAGCGCCCCGGCCAGGGCTCGAACCCCAGCCGTTCGACTTGGAGCCAAGCAGGCTAACCATTAGGCCACCACGCCTCACACCCGGTATTACTTATCCCCCAGAATGGTACATTTATCTGTTAGAGAACACCCCACCCCACCCCCAGCATTTTGTTTACATTCCATTACCCATTAATAAATCTGGGTGGAGAGAGGCACTGTGAGAGTAAAGTGTCTTGCCCAAGAACACAATACAATGACACTGGCCAGAACTCAAGCCTGGACTGCTTGATCTGGAGTCTAACAAACCAGCTATTAGGCTGTCTTTTTTTAAACCTGATATGTTTAAACTAGTATCACTAATCTACTGAAACTGTAGCTCACATAAACTGTCTTTACCATCATTGGAGCTCTCCATGTGGTTTGGGCATCTCTTCACAATGTCGTGCAAGTTTGTAGACCCTTTGAACACAGCAACAGCCCTCAAGAAGGTTCCAGGTGGTGGCGGTGTTGTTGTCTTGAACTTGATTGGACAGAAACTTGCCAGATTGACATACAGCTTCTTGCACACATCAGAGTAGGTCCATGTGGCAGATTTGGATGCCGACTCCGTGAGTGGACCAAAGGATATCAAGAAACTCCAATTTCCAGGATATTCTGTTGTGCTCGGGATTGTGGGCAAGTGAGAATGCATCTGCATGTATGATGGTGCCATGACAGGAGGTGGAGTTGTCGAAGTCCCTGGAGTAGAGGCATCACTGTAGTTGCTGCACTGTAAGGCAAAATTAACACTATCTTAATTTTCTGTATCCTTTAAGTAAGCAGACAGGCACATAGCTAAATCACCATTATCTCTTAATTACCATTTTTATGCAGCACTTATTCGAGAGTGGTGCTTATTTAGTGAAGGTGGTTAAATGTTGCTGTTGCATGCGGCACTTTCTCAAGGGTGACACTAATTAATCAAGTAAATACAAAGATTGAAATTGATGTGCATATAAAACAAAGATTTAATTTGTGGCAGAAATGACTCTAAGAAAGTGTGCTGCTGTATTTAAATTTGTCAAAGTTAGAAATTTCTCAAATGAGTTTGTTTAATTTGTTTGTTACTTTTGTCTTGTGTCTTTTGCCTCAACCATAATTTAAAACACCAACAATAATAGAAGAAAATTTTAAATTTTAGCTTCAACATACACATTGGTTAAATGATACAAGGAGGTTGTACTTTGCAAGAAGTTCAAGGTTCAAATGACAGTGAAAGTAAGAGGGTGGGTGGAATTCAAGGATATTCAACAGACGTGATTTACTGCACTTATTATTTTCCTTCCTCCCTCCCACAGGGGAATAAGGTCGAGGACAGACTACAGGATGAGTTCATAATCTTATTATTGAATGTTTTTTACTATGTTACAGCTGAATACAAATTAAAATTTGTAGAAAAAACCTGATCATTGATTTCACTTACAGTATCATAAGGTGTTGTGTTGATGGGTGAAATGCATGTATTGGAATTCCTATGGCCTGCTACAGGGCCAGGGGAGTATGGAATATTGTGTGGGTAGGCTGGAGGCTGAGGGCTGCTGGACGACGGCAGATCAGCCACACCCTGTGAACTTGAGATGTACTGTTACGGAGAAAAAAGTTAAAAAAAATTAATGGGTCATTCATGAAACATCATCGGTGTTCTTACATTTCAATGTAGTTGCTATCTTTTTTTCTTTTTTTTTTGCAATTTAAGATGGGAAACTTTTTTTTAAAAGGATTATAAAATAAAGGCGGTGGCCAGCAATTTTTCGCCTACTCCAGCCACCAACTACATCTATACACAATTTGCTTCCATACTCCCTACAGATTAGTGAAAACCCTGAAAAATGCTACTTTGCCATCAAAATCAAAGCTAGGATACAATAAAAGTTGATGCAACTGCAACTGCAGAACACTGATATTTAATTTGAATTTTTTTGCCTGATTTACTTCTGTTCAATTGCTGCACTCATACTCTACTGAGTCAGGAATGCAAATCTACCATGGATTTACCATTTGACTAATTGATTAGCTAGCAGTTTTTGTCATCGCTTGAGATAGTGAAGCATGATATTTCCTTATTAAATCAAGAATGCAGATAAACTATTTTCAAATGGCAAGTTAAATTTCATCAGTTTAGGTTCTATTTGAAGCCAAAACACAACAAATCAGAAGATTTTGGTGTACAAGCTTGAGAAAACTGCAGTTGAGACATTTTCCTAGACTGAATGACAAACTTACAGGGCTCAATTCCAAAGAAAACCCACAACATGAATAGATATCAGATCAATTTGTGCTGACCAAAGAGACAATGGTAACACAACACTTGCAAAAACTGAACACAGCAAAATACACTTTCTGTTATTTGACTCACATGATACTGCTGCCCATATGGTCTCATGTCGTTATGCACTCCAAAATTCAGGCTATCCTGCGAATCTGCAAAAACCACAAGAAGAAATTACAACCCAGCACATCCGCACTTTCCTTACAAGTCAGCAAGCTATTGCGTAGCTAAAACCTACTTTCGATTTTAATCTCTTGATCAAAGATCCTTCTAAAATTCATTTTTCAAGCTAGACTTTGACCTCAAGGAAAAATATAATTTGACTGCAGTTTTGGACAGAAATACAAAACAATTATCACTTGCAAGTACTTTCACATCAACTGCACTTTTCTAGAGTCTTATAATCGCACAATCTTATTTTTCCTTGGGCTTCCAAATGGGTGTAAACAATACACTTGAGGAAAGGATTATCATTCAGAACTGCCCAGAAAGGGTCAAAGGTGCAGGCTGTTTTCTTTTTTTATGTCATGATATCTCAAATTACTAGCCAATCCTAATCAAACACAAAAACAACAACACAGATCATATCTTTTTACAGGTTAACGATGTGGGCATGCTCAGGACGGATTTCTATCAATTTCTGGGATTACATGAGCAATGTGACAGATACATGTATTGTAGTATTACAGCTAAAAAGTGAACTCCAAATTTGAACAAAAAGCAACTCCCACATGTGTGACATATCACTGCATATTTCTGGCAAATTACTTTGTGCAATGCATCAATATTTGCTTAATGGTGCAAAGCCAAAAAAATCACAAAAGATCATTACTTGCAACATAATCTGACAAATACAATAGATCAATAAATTATTATAATTGTAGTTTTTTTACCTTCACCAGGTCCCATGGAGAGGAAACTGTAAAGAAAGAAAGAAAAAGTGAGCTTCAAAGTCACGCAAACAATGTTCTGTACTAAATTCAATATGAACTTTAACCCAGTTCCCAGCTGAAGTTTTCATCACGTATTACAATGCTTCTTAAAATAGGTGGTTGAATTCACTTCATGTCCTCTTTGTTAAAGTTTGTCAATAACATTTTGAAATTCTTGCGAGCATCCAAACTTTACCGGTAAATTTCGCCTACAGAAACAGTCTGCAGCATGTAAAACAATCACATGGGAATGAAGAGCTCAAAATAGCTTTGTTCCTGACCACAAATTAGATCACCTGAGCCAAATTTCAAGTCTCCTCACCACGATTTAAATAGTACACCGTTGTGAAACAGCTACAAAATTCCCTAAAACCACGATTAGAAATTTCTGAACACAAAAATAGACCCTACCTATGGCTAAATTCTTTTTCCAACATCTTAGGAAGAACACTCTCAAAAGTACACATCTTAGCTTGGAAAATGTTTAAGTCTGCACGCTGTTAAACCTCTAAACTGCAGCTAACCTGACATTCGCTAGTGAACTGAAATGCGACTCGAAGCTGACTAAGCTAAAAGCCAACTGGCATGTCAATATACTTGTTAAACTCCAATCAAGAAATTGTGCCAAGTATTGTTCGTGTGCCAAAATTAACAAGCCACGTACAAAGGGCACTGTTTCAGCAGCCAATGGCATTGATATCAAAACAAAGAAGACAATAGCAACACTGGATATTTTGCCCTTGACATGTGGAGGTTTGACGCGCAACAACAAAACCTTTGATCTGATGAATGCTGGAAGACTTCATCACTGGCTGACACTTTGTTATCTCTACGGCTCTTGTGTAATATCACTTATTTTACTGATCATGCAGACAACAAAAGATATTCAATCCCTTTAGTAACAGGTGATAACGGGGATTTACTCATGAAAACAAGATTTTAATAAAATTTTGACCAAAATAACCTTCCCAAAAAGTCTTGTAATTTATTTCTACACAACTGATGCCTTAAGAAAATTTGTTATTTTCAGAAACAAGTAGAAATTCTGACATTTATTCATCGAACAATAGATGAGTGAAAATTTTTAAATTTTACAGAGAAACATTTACAGTGGAAAATGGAAAAGTGGAAAATGTGTTTTAAGGTAAATCTTCATTAACCTCATGATGAGTTGAGTTAATTAACTTCCTGTTTCGAAACTTTTAGAAGAAAACAACAATTTTCTCCTATCTGATCTTGGATTGTTTTTCTAAAAACATTACACAATGCAAGCATTGTGAAAGTGTTTACCTTCAAAACACTTTAGAGAATTTGTTGCTTGGTCAGGAAAAAAAATCCTCTACTTGACGAATCTCTTTATCCCTTCAACTGTCTGATTATTTTCCTTCTGAAGATCTTTGTTTTTCAAATAAAATGTGCCACGTAGCAATTCTCGAGATTCTGATAAACTGGCCAAATAAATTTAGCTATGAAAAGACGAAGAAAAATCGCTGACCTTGCACTAATGGTCACGGGCAAGCCAGAACTGGCTCAAAAAAGTGACAAGTATTGTTCTGCGCGATGTTTGTCAAAGTCAGGGCTAAATTAAGCCTCAAGAAAAACTAGCAAAAGAACTATCAAGTTTTATCAAAAGCCAAAATTTATATCCTCCTAAAATCAAAACCTTGACAAAATGAAAAGCTTCCTTAATTTTGTTCCTCTTAGTGGACGGAGTGAACTATGCAATTTCAATTTACCGTAACATCCTTGTTTTGCAAGACTTAGTGCCGCTAATAAGAATTTGACAAACCATATTGAGTGATAAAAGACATTAGACAGGTGTTTACTTTTCAGAAAAAACAATGGGCTGACTTCAAGATCACTTGGGAATAACTGCTTGCTAGCCAAAATCACTGCCCCGTGACTATTGCCTAACTTGGTCAAAATAAGCTGCCACTTTTTGCCTACTTCCAAAAATGGTTATTTTAGTAGAAACAAATAGTTTTGTATAGTGTGCAGTGAAGTGGAAATGCAATTATTGTTATATCACTTATTTTTTTCTTTGTTTCACAAACTTTCCTAAAACTATTAATAAACTTGGTAATACGAGCTGCCACGTCACAAATCTTTATTTTTGAAGATGAAGTCACTCCTTTTGCAAATGGCACGTTTCCAGTCAAAATTCATTAAAATAAATATTTTTTCCATTTCGAGGAAGAAAAATATAGTATTCAGCTTACAGTAACTTTTCTTTCAATCTCTTCAGAGGTGAAGTTTTGAAAACTTTGCAAAATATTTCCCTTGTAACATAAAAAAATTGAAAATGTTTTGCGCAAGTTCTTAAGAGCAACATATTTGTACCACTACTTTAAAATCACAGAAACACACAGAAATGTGCTTTTACAGCAAATAACTTACTTTAACTATGCAAAATATGGCATTTCTAATTATTCATTAGCAACAGATATGTTAATGTACTAGTATCCCAATACTTTTAACTTTTAAATGTAAAATTTTGCACATTTTGGAACAAACAAACTACTTGAATATTTAAACTTGCCCTGCCCTCAAACTAAGAACAAATCTGACCTAGGTTTTTCACATTTGATCCATCTAGCCATCTTTCAGCTTCGGAACAGTTCCAAAACGACTGTTTCGTCTTCAAAATTTCTTTTGAAATTGCTGCCTGATGAAATCAAGCGTACTGCTATATGGTTGAGCCCATGTGATGTGCACGTGACAAAGTTATAAACGGAAAATTGAAGCGTGACTTTTTTGTTCTTTTCACAAAAGAACTTTAAATTTTCAATTTGACATGTCCAATGAGTTCTGAGTGCACGCCAATCTTACGTTTCGATTTTCTAAAAAAACGGGCTCTAAAATAAAGTTTATCGCTTCAAAACACAGTAAGGCGAAACGAGGGCTAGAATTCAAGCCAAAATATCACCTTTATGTATACTTAGCTCCAAAAACAACGTCTAAAAAGATTAGCTCTAATGATATTGCATTCGGCAGACAAATGAAAACAATCGGAGAGCGACTAAAGTCGTTTCAATAAACATTCGCAGTATGACCAAGTATGGGAAATAATTTTATCAATCGAATACGCAGAGTTGACATGCAGAAATACTCTAAAACATCTACACAACGAAATAAAAAAATATTCTCCTCAAAAAACGGACTTCGCTTCGCATTTGTATGGCTTTACGCGCGAATTTTTTTTCATGGGGTTATTTTGGCGGGCGATGCAATGTGACAATGAAAGTAACGATTATTACATGTAAACTTGTAGTTCTAAAAGAAATATTATTTCGCTGATACTCAACTAGTTTCTACCCAAAACTAATCGCTTACCAGTTAGAATCTGCTCCTTGGACATCTTCGATAAGTTGTTTGAATTGTTTGTCGTTTAGCCCAATCGTCGCTTCGACGTGGTCCGCCATGTTGTTTTCTCTCGGATTCATGTAGAAGATCTTCCGGAAAGCCTCTTTACCAAATATAAACCCAGATCTAAACAGAATCGTTAAGGGAAACAAATCAGCAAATATGCGCTACTTCTTCTAGCGTACTTTAAGCTTTTATTTTAAACTTCTTGCGTAGGTATAATATCAAATTGAATTCCTGCAGAGATCGACTTTAAAACTTGGTCACATGTAAACACGCAAGCTAAACAAACCGAAAACCAAAAGGTCGATTTAAAAGGGGCAATGTACAGCCATTTTAAAATCGATAGTGTTGAAAGACGCACAAAAAGTAGTAAAACTGAACGTGCTGAGCATATAAAAGCGAGGGATTAATTCGCTTATTTCCTTGGATTTCCTGTTTGGCAAACACCCTAAGTTCCGATAACTCACCGGGCAATAATATTGGTATTGAATTGTACTCTAGCACACAACATTTGTGTACAAGAAAGCAACTTCTACCAGCGTTCAAAGTTCACAGAATTGCAGCTTGGAAAATGATTACATCAGCATTGCAATTTAGGCAAAAATCACGGCGAAACTGTTAGATGTTTTAGCTTACATGATTATGACCCTTGCGGTCAAATCGTGACAGCCTCATTCAATATTCCATGAAAACAACAACTCTAGCGATTATATTTCCCGTTACTTCAAGCTCCTTAAGTCGAATTTACACTGACTTCCTAATTCACGCCAATTACATGAACAATTTTGCCAGTTGTTAACAATGTTTTGCACATATTTGAACGATGAAACCTTGGAAAAATCTAATATAAAACTTGGCAAACTCTCAAAGGTCGAACGCCAAATAGCTTCGTCTGGAGACAGTGTTTACCTACATTTAAAGCTCGATATTTAGTCAAAACACTCCGGAATTACGACGGGAATAAGATCTCGAGTATAGCAAACAACTAAGAGCTCGAATATTCGATAAAAGCCGCAGATGTACCTACAAAATATGACAAATCATACCTCTAAAATCCCCGATACCAACACAAACACAATCGAACGAACACGAGGCACTTGACGCAGATTTTGATGACATCGCAGGAAATTCGAGCGGGTCGTTTCTGACCAATCAGAGGGCTCTATTGATGTGGTCACTTTTACTGTAACCAATCAGCGTTCCCGATTTCTCAGTTACGTAGAAAATGAATTTTAACCAATCAAAACAGGAAAACCCTTCGAATCGGGGATTCCCCGTTGTATTTTAATTTTCTGTTAGAAAAGCCGAGAGCTCTTGAAATTTACAAGGTTTAAGGTGTTGTACTCTTGCATAATAGAAGTTTTACAAGCCTAAGCTTGCGATCATATATTGTTGATCCTAACTCTAAAATGTCAGAATTATAGAGGGTCTCTTTGGCATCGCGTAAAACCTTTTTTGTCATGCTTTAGATGGAAACAGCCGTTTTGAGGGGGGTGCTGTGGGGAAGGAAGCCTGGGGGGTCTGATGGATGCTCACATCAACTAATTTTCACATCCCTTAAATTAAATTCAGAGACTGAAGACCTAGTTCTTTCCTTTCAAAGAAACATACATAGAACTTAGAATTACGGCCGTGACCGCGTGAAGAGGTCTTAAAAATATTGCTTTTGTCTTCTCCTTGGCTTGCTGTTAATGGTCACACCCCCGCCACACGAATGTTGACCTCAAAGCATGTAATATTTCATCGGAACGTAAATTAAACTTAGAGCGATTTCTATTGTTCTTAGTCACTTGCGACAGTAGAAAAAAAGATGATGCAATCAACCGAATTGAGTTCCATTGTTTTCGATCGCTAAACCCTGAAAACAAAATATTGGAGTTTCAAGAAGGTTCTCTCTCCCTGCACGTGAAGAACTGATCGTTCCATATTTTATTTACCAGTGAACCTTGTACAAGTAATTAAGGGAAGATGAAATGTTCGAAATACTAAATTAGAACATTTGGCACGCGCCACCCTAATTTTAGAACATCAGGCCACTTGCCAAAGGACACGCGACAGTAAATAACATTGTGACCAGTCATTGTGAGAAAAGAAAACACCGAAAAACAACTGAAAATTAATTTTTGAACTAAAGATGGCGAGGGAACAAGACTGATTTCCACTTCAACACAAGAAAACAAGGAAATTGTTTCGTTCCTTAGCCTGGTAAAACCGTTCTTTTCCAGTTGCTTAATCGTGGACAAATGAAGGAAAAATTAACGCGGAATTAATATAAGACGCAATCCGTTTTGCAAATCCTTTAGGTAATTAAAGTTTCTTTCTTTGTACGTGTTAAAATTCAAACTAGGTTTAATAGACCTGGAAGCAATACAATGGTGGCTTGAACCACAAATCAAAATAGAAGCACTTTTAGAGAGACATATTTAGAAAAAATGCATTTTATAATATTTGTAAGTCTGTGCACATGATTAAGTTAGGAAATCAATTTTCTTCAAAACCTTTTAAAACAATTTCGAATCAGATGATTGCAAATTGCAGTTACGAAAAGTTTCTTCGGTATTTTTCGGTCATAGCATAAATAGCTACGTATATTTCCAAGGCAGAAGCATTTTTTTTTTTCAACGTTGTTTAGAAGTCAATATTAAGTTACCATTAACTGTTTCGGATAAAACAATTTTGGTCACTTCGGCACTCTTGTTCAATATTGAAGTATTTAATCAATGTGAGGTGTTTTAGCAAGCAATTAAAAATATCGCTTTGTTTCTCGAATATCTACACGCATCAACGCGGTGAAGATATTAAACACAGCATACAAAGTCGAATACTTTTGTTTCACGCGAATAAATATTGAACAAACAGAGCTTAACATTTGGGTGTGGTTTGAAGACCGTTTTAAAATAGATATAATTATGGTGTAGCAAACAGAGGACAAGAATTTCATTGGAATTAGATCAATGTACTTTGAACTTTTATCAAAATAGCGCGACTGACTTTGAATGCTGTTGTATTTATAAACAGAAAAATCATATACTTGTTTATTTTTTGAAACAGTATTCTGTACATGGGCAAGTTGAATATTGCATAGATAAAATTGTGCTTCTCGATTAAAATTCTACAATTAAAAACTTGCAGCTATACGCCAGCGAACAACAGCAATAACAATAGCTAGTCAACGTTGTTTAGCCGAGTTAAGCAAACGACTTGGTAAAATTGAGACTATGTTTGGTAAGGGCACTGGAATTTGACTAATAGATTTTAAACTTACGGAAGCCATTTGTAAGCAGAGAAAGTCACGCACAGCGAAATTCTACATAAATCACGATTTAAAAGACTATGAAACACAAAAAGTCCGAAAACTATTAGCAGAAACATTGCGAAATAATATACGAAAAAAAATTCCCTTACTATTAGCTGTTTTGTTCCAAGATCGTCCGGAAATCATCTGATGTTTAGACCAGCTAGCAGGGTCTTCCGAGTGCTTAGAATGGGTTCCTTATCAATAGAGAAACCAACTTGCATATAAGCGTATTAGCGAAAATTTCCATACTTAACTAAGTGATATTGACTGTGATATGCTGAAGTCTCTTTCTCGAATATCCAGGCAGTTAGTTCAAGCGCTAAACACTTAAAAAAACTCGGTGGCCTTCAAAATCCTTTGGAGTTGGCTATTCAGTGGAGAACGGATGGCTCAGTCTTCGCCAGATTCCAAGCATGTTGGCGGAATGTATCAATCAAGCCCCCGCAATACGAAAAAAAATTGTTGCCAAAATAAAATCAAGCTAAAAAAAAGAACAGATTTTTGAAATGTTAGGCGTCATTTTTGAGTTTCCATGTTTTGTTTGCTTGTTTGTTTGAAGAATACAAGCAAAAAAGCGGAAAAACTTTAGTCCCTTACCTCGTAAAATCTTTTAGCAAACTATAATCAGCTAATGTTTTACCATTAGTTTTTACTAAGAAAACATTATTATACGTTTCTGTCCTGCAAACCTTTTTATAACAGTGTTACAATGTATAAAGACAATTAGTCTTTCAGCTTGGTCTGTAAACTTGATATTGAATATAAAACCCTGGTTTCACGTGATAGACAAATTGTTTGATTTAGCAGTGCACGTGAAACGAACTCTTCAAACAATAAATGCAGTATTCGCTGTATTGCGGCTTAATCTTGTGATAGTCATAAGTTTTATACCGCTTGTTAATTAATTTGGGAGCAATGTTCCTAAAAATAATTTTTAGCGCTCGCCATAGAGCAAGTTTTCAAAAAGAAGCATTCCACTGAAAAGTATTTTACTGGCAAAAGTTGTACAAGATTGTTCCGCTAAAAACTGTTAAGTGTTTAATGTTTTTACATGTAATGGTTGCAAGCTCCGGGCCTCGTGATACCGGACAACTAGAAAATTATATTGTGTCCAGCCAAAAAAAAAAACGAAACAGTTTATGAGGTCAAAAACATTGTTGTTACAAAACTAAAAGGGGATAAATCTGAACAAGCTGACGAATTCTACACCGAGCAGTTCCGTGGAAATACTTTACCGAGAAGCTTATTTCTTTACTTCAATCCGAACGCGTGGTGACTATTTCAATAAACACTCAACTAAAATGGTTTTGATTCTCACTAAAAACACTAGCAGAAAGACCTTATTTAACAAATCAGCGCTTTTCTTTCAGGAGAAATGCATCTTTGAGTTGGTAGCTAGCGCTAGCAATATGAAAAAATTCCGTACTCAACTCGGCCGAAATTTAAGAATATTCGCCTAAAATAATCCCGGTATCAAAGACTTGCAATAAACAACGCAAATTTTACGCACTAATACAATTATGAAACGTTACTAACAAAAACATAACTTACCACGTCTGCGAAAATCAGAAGAAAAGGCACGCCAAGCTTTTGTCAGTGTTCAGCACGGTGCAGACCTTCACAAACGTTCGAAAAATTAAACACTGAAGAATGCTTAGCTGTTTTATGCTATTGATTCGAGATCCAGCCGATCACGTGTGACTAAATTTTCCGAATCAGTGATCATTGGTTTAATTATAAACATTTTTCCGTTTAGAATCAAAAATCAATTCTCAACGTTTTTAAGGTGGTTTGTACGGATTTCCCGACATAAGTTCGCTAGACAAATGTGCTTAGAAATATTATGCACGAATGAAGAGAAAATCCTTTGATTTTTCGCTCTTAAATCACGCTGTTTATTTCTCGTTTTCTGGATAGTTTAGGAGTTAAATTTGCTACAACGGTATGCAAACATTTAGACGTGGGCAATTTCTTTTTCGGATGCTGACATCATCAAAATCACTCGTTTTATGTATTCATATGTAAAGTGTATTTAAAGCACAATAGCGCTTTCACTTTCTAATCCTTTGTTCAGGAAATGCAAACAAATGCTTAGCCCTGAGATCAAATGAAAAACTGGAGGCATTCCAACACTAAACAATTATTGTCACTGTTAGACGACCCTGATTCTATCAACACCAAAGCAGAAGCTTTTTTCTGAGTTGTCAAAACATATTAGCTGTTTTTGATGGGCCATTTCTTTTGCCAAGATTGTGTTTGATGACAAACGGTCGTGTACATGACACAGTTCTAACAGAACTATCGTTGGCTCTTTGTAAACGTGTTATTTGTGTAAGCTAGTTTATTTTGCGGGCCGATGGTTTTAGGGATTTTTTTCACCTTTTGATATTGGCCACGTAGCAAAAATCTGTAGATACTGCTGAAAATAACACCTCAAAAATGGTAAAATAGCCACGTCTGTGAGCCGTATCTTGTAAAATCGCAAAGTTATATCTCTGCAAAGGTCTTCAAAACCAGAATATTTTAAACTTTATAAACGCTTTAGGGGGCAAGGGCAAATATCTGTCAAATTTCCCGACTCTATACAGTAGAACCATTTTTTCGTTCTTATGCAAGGTATGACTCCAACCTTAGCCATTTTACTAATTTAAAGTGCTCTTTCCGGCAGTGAAGATAAATTTTCGCTACTAACAGTAAACTTTGCCAATATCTGAAGTTGAAACAACCGTGGATGGGTCGATTATTGTCAGTCCGCTATGGTTCTTGCTCAATCAAGTGATAACACCGGAGGCTGGAAATATTGTCTTAAACATGATTCACCGATGAATTCTCATAACAAACCTTAAAAAAAATATTAATATAATTTGTACAGAGAATTTATTGTTCGCCCTTCGGGCAATGCAAAGGTTAAATCATTTTGATTGTCGAACTTCAATAGACAATTTCCGATATATTAAAATTGAAACTCGGCTTAGAGGGTCTTAGAGGATTAGGGAAATGAAACAAAAGAAACTGCATTAAGGCCGGACGACAAAAGCCTAACTTTCTTTTGTTGTATGGTGTTGGTCTAAGTCACGGAGCAAAGTTTCATTTTCAATACGAAAGAAACTGGAAAAACACACAATAATCTTTTTTTTAATGTGATACGCGTCAGGTAATCTGTAAAACGTTTTCGATATGCAAACATTCTGTAAAAACGTCTTGCCGTGAAATCACACAGCGTTAAATTTATTACGAAATTTTCTCTCAGTTGAAATCATTTTGTCGCTGCTTATGGGTTAAAGATAAGTTGATGATGTCTGGAGTGCCGGCTTTTTCGAAAGCAATGGATAAAACAATAACTAGTTATTCTGAACAGATCTAGAAAGCTTGAAAATTTAACACAATATTTTCTGCTATTTTTCATGAAGCATGCAACAAGTAATGTTCTTTTATTCTAGATCTGAAATAACCAGTTTAGATTTATCAGAGATAAGAGATCTGTTCTCAAGATTATTTCCTATAAGACGGCGATAAGAGAGTGGTCAAAAGAAAACATTGTAATGTTGTTGGCGCGTGCCGCGGGGCGTGCCGAATGTTAATTCGCGCGCAGCAAAAACAAAGGGCACGCGATGGCGACAAATTGACTCTTGGAAGAAACATAAAACCTGTTACATTTTGGAATAACACAAACGAATTGACGCAAAGAAGACCCTTGACAAGAAACATTAGGTACAAGGTTCATAAAGCAGGGAAATTAAAATCCTCTACGATTTGTACTTAAAACACCAAGAACGGTTATTAATTTTCGCACTAAGTAAAGAAAAGATAAGTAAAAGTTAGATAATATATTGTGAAATAATAACTAGTATTTCACGACAAATGGTTGCACGAAAAGAAACACAAAAATGTTTTGAAACTTAGGAAGTAAAACGGGAATAGAGTTTGTGTACTTTTGTATAATTTCATAAAGTGGTTTATAAAGCTATACAAAAACAATAAGAAAAAATGTACACTTTGCGCCTAAAAAGATCTCGATATTGTATTTCACAAGAACAAAGTCTGACTTTTGTAGATGGGTTGACCGATAAGAACTTTGGCTCTTTCGTTCAAGTTATTTTTGGAAGGGCTTATAATTGCTAAACACTAACCTAAGATTTTAAGCATAAGTTGCTGTAAAAGGTGGGATTTTATTTGTGAAAGTGTTTTGAAACCACTCTTCAGATTTAAAGCAAGCACGGAACTCTTTAGTGAAACACGCAGAGCTTCAGTTCTAGCATGTTGTACGCAATTTTCATGAATTTTATAGCAGATCTGACACAATACCTTTCTGTGCCACTTTCAGCCGGCTTTTCAGTGTAAAATCTTTGATTGATTTTTGGAAAAATTCCCAGACGAGGTACCTGCAAAATCATTTAGCGAGTATCTAGTTTACCGGCAAACTTTGAGAAAACAAATCAGTTTCGATCATAAGTCTGCTAGCTTTAACTAAATGAAAGTTGCATTGTTGTTAGTATTCTAAGCTAATTTCAGCAACAACAATAATTTGTTTGTGTCTTAAGTGAGCTTGACCCCGAAGAAATCTGCTTATTGAAAGATGGAAGTTCATCAAATCTCCTACTCAATGCGCTAAATCAGTGCTTTATGCCGGGTTTTGCGCGTATTTAAGACCATTAGTGAGTGCTCAAGTGTAACAATTTTGTTCCTGGGTGTTCGCCAGGACTTATAGAAAAGAGCTTTCTCGTGATAGTGGCAAGTTATGCAATCAATAACTCTTTCGTAACACTTCAAAGAAAATATTTTGATTGAAGCATACCCTGGCAGCCAGCGAAAGAAAATAATATAAGTGGCTGCATCAATGTTTTATACTGCACGTATGATACAGATCATGAACTTTACTTTGGACAACACAGAAATATAATCGTATTTTGCCATTTGAACTGCTGTTTCGTTTAGAGACCTTTAGACTTATTTCTTGTAAGGACGGTTTAGCCAAAACGGCCTATGGCCTTAGATGGGCTTAATGATAACCGACTGGCAATGATTGAGTCTTGTAGTATGTTGTGCTTTACCTGACCTTGTTTAAATTTTGTAAAAATACTTTTTTACATAAGAAAATCGCACAACTGTAGTTGAACAATGTTGAAACTAAACAGTTATGTATGCCGCAAACAGGGACGCTTAATACAGGCTCCAATATAGACCATTCAGACAAAATCGTGATCGATTAAACGGCTTAAAAACAAAGTTTGTGGTCTGCAGTAAAAGATACATTTGCTAGGCTAATCACGATTTTATGTTAATCAAATGTCACTGTTTTGACTTCTTTTTACCTTCAATTAACCACACAAGCACGAAATTCGGTAACTGGTGTAAAAACTGTTGTTAAAGTTTGTTAGAGTGGTGTATCTTATTGAATATCGGTGATTCATGAGGGTTTTTAATCTCGATCGTTAAGCAACATATAAAATTACGTATTTTGCACTGTCACAAAATGCGCAGAAGCAATCTGCAAACTTGCAAAGCTACTAAAAGCTTCATTCTTTTACCCTGCATATTGATTGGAATTCTTATTTTGTTTTATCAAATCTCTGATCTTTTCTTTTTAATCGAAAGTTTGCTGTTGTGTGTTGTTGCTGTTGTTATGTTACGTATAAATGGTCATTTGTCAATGCCTTTCCCATCGCGTGCGGGTAATTTGAACAGTTCGAATTGCTGAATTGCATCTTTCAGTTCAAAGTAAACCTACCTAATTCCTGTCCAATCCCTAGCTTCAGCACGCACGTCATCCAAAAAAAAATTACGCGAAGTCAGCATAAAAAGTTACTGAGCAACTGAAAGCGTTATGATTTGCGACGGGAACTTGAAGGCGTATTCTTCCTATAAATTGAAAGGGGGCCTCCGCATTTGCCGTGACTAGTTACTTACGGGTCCATGTTAGATAGCGCACGCCCTTAAGCCTTGAAAAGTTACAAAGTCAGCAAAAACATTTGACAAGAAAAGCCTATTAATATTAAAAAAGTTATTTTAAAGGGGCGCTATTCCAACTTTTTCGCCACTGTATTAGAAGGGGACGTGCCAAATGCTGTTACGTTTTTAATCACTTACCTCGCGTTTTCTGAAAAGATATCCGTATCAGCAAAGTCCATATAAAACTAGTAGCGAGTTAGATAAGTCTGGTATCAGACTTTTTCAAGTAGATTTACTGACTCACGTTAGTACAAGGTACCTCTAACAGATCGGTACAACTTTTGTTTTTATCGTTAATCGGTGGCTTTTAAGCTTTTAATGATGCTGCGATAACCATTTGATGAAAACTTTACTTGACAAACGGCACGCGCCAAATGACCCCCATAGGGACACACTCCGCACGTGAAAATGTGAAAGCAACAACGATCTTTCAACAGGCTTCCAAAACAACAACAAAAAATCCTAAACATCTTTTATTAAAACGCAGGGGGCTTAAGTTAATTTAAGCCAGCAATCTGTTAGAGAAAAAATAGCGTGCATACGAGCACACGCTTTTTCAATTCGTGACTTTTAACGATCGTGCCTGGATAATCTGAGTAATTCTTCAATATCGGGGGAAAAGCGAAAAACGACACTGACATTAAAGTCACTGTGGGCGACTTGGCTTCTAGCCACAATTATACTTTCTGATCCGTGCAGTTTGTCCGGATCTAAGACTTTGTGGAATTAAAAAACCGCAATGGAAAAAGTTATTTTTGTTACAGCTGAAACAAAACTGCTACAAATCAGTTTTTTTTACAATCAAATCAGACATCATTAAGATATCAGTAATGACTTGTGGTTTTTATAGTTGGTTGAATGTGCTCTCCTAGCATCGGTCACGGTTTTTGATTTCGCAAATCAGCAAATAGTTAAGATAAGAGCGACGGAAAGATAATCTTTTCAACAAATTATGTCTCTGTTATTTGAAGAGGAAGTTCACGCCTGATTTATAACCCGTAAAGTGATGTTTCAACATCCTGCTTTCATCAAACGGAAGGCTTGATATTGAAGTACTTCATATTGTGCTTAAACTGCAAATTTTGTCCAGTCATGCAATTCAGTGCACTACAAAAAAGTTATTTAAAAACTGCCCTTCTACTTTAAAAGATTTCCTTTCAGTTCTAAACTTAAAACATTAAACTTTTTTGCTAATTATAACCAAGAGAAAATAACCTGATATGCTTTATAAATAAAAATAAATAAATTGCTATATTTAGAAAGGAAACCACATCAGCTCTAGCTGGTTTTCAAGCGGGTCCTATATCCAGGTCGAATTTGAATTTGGAAATGTTGGTTTTTGTGGAGGGAGGACAAACCGGAGAACGCAGAGAAAACTCAGGGAGCAAGGACGAGAACCAACAACAAACTCAACCCACATATGATGCCGGGTCCAGGAATCGAACTCGGGCCACATTGATGCTGGGAGGCGAGCGCTCTCACCACTGCGCCATCCATGCTTCCCCCGACAGTTGTAAAAGTTTGGCGGTACAGGGCCCGCGCAGCAAGTTTTTGAGTGGGGGGGGGGGGGGGGGCCTAAAGACGGACGCGTGAGCGAAATTAAGGGGGGGGGGGTATATGCTTAAAAATTTTGATTTTAATTCCTCTAAAATGACGAGAAATGCATTTATAAATTGCAAACTAAATTTTATTTCCATAAAGAAGCGTTGCTCAACAAAACTTGCGATGTGACGATCATTGCTCACCAATCCGTGCAACCTTACAATAAAAGCCCGACTTCTCGCTGATTGAGACAAAACCTGGACACACAATAAGAGGGGCAATGATTTCATGCTCATTGTTAATAGATCAAGGTCGGGACTGTTATTATCGTACCTCTATCAACTGGACTTGACAATCAATTGAATAATTTGTTTGGAAATCGCCTTAGGTTAGGATGGAAATTAACCAATTACGTTTTCCTAAGAGGTCCGTGTGCAAAAAGAAGCCATTTAAAAGTCATAAACCTGCACTAACACAAGGCTAAAAAAGAAATATTATTTGATAATTATTGCGTCTAAAAACTAATTTATGACAATCATAGGCGTACGAGGCGGGGGGGGGGGCAAGGGGGGCTGCAGCCCCCCCCCCCCCAGTGCCAAAATTTATCGGGCAAAATGCTTAGAATTCGGGCAACAAGCCTAAAGAAAAAATAGAAAATAGGCCGAAGAGTCTAGTCTACATTACGTTCAAAACGAATTACATCAACAGGAAAAGTATTGGAAAAGTACCTAACTTTGTTGTTCAAAAGTCCAAATTTCTCATTCATATGCGTTCGTTTCCTCTCGCAAATTGAAATGTTAGGCTTCATTTTTGAGTTTCCATGTTTTGTTTGCTTGTTTGTTTGAAGAATACAAGCAAAAAAGCGGGAAAACTTTAGTCCCTTACCTCGTAAAATCTTTTAGCAAACTATAATCAGCTAATGTTTTACCATTAGTTTTTACTAAGAAAACATAATTATACGTTTCTGTCCTGCAAACCTTTTTATAATAGTGTTACAAAGTATAAAGACAATTAGTCTTTCAGCTTGGTCTGTAACCTTGATATTGAATATAAAACCCTGGTTTCACGTGATAGACAAATTGTTTGATTTAGCAGTGCACGTGAAACGAACTCTTCAAACAATGAATGCAGTATTCGCTGTATTGCGGCTTAATCTTGTGATAGTCATAAGTTTTATACCGCTTGTTAATTAATTTGGGAGCAATGTTCCTAAAAATAATTTTTAGCGCTCGCCATAGAGCAAGTTTTCAAAAAGAAGCATTCCACTGAAAAGTATTTTACTGGCAAAAGTTGTACAAGATTGTTCCGCTAAAAACTGTTAAGTGTTTAATGTTTTTACATGTAATGGTTGCAAGCTCCGGGCCTCGTGATACCGGACAACTAGAAAATTATATTGTGTCCAGCCAAAAAAAACGAAACAGTTTATGAGGTCAAAAACATTGTTGTTACAAAACTAAAAGGGGATGAATCTGCATGAACAAGCTGACGAATTCTACACCGAGCAGTTCCGTGGAAATACTTTACCGAGAAGCTTATTTCTTTATTTCAATCCGAACGCGTGGTGACTATTTCAATAAACACTCAACTAAAATGGTTTTTGATTCTCACTAAAAACACTAGCAGAAAGACCTTATTTAACAAATCAGCGCTTTTCTTTCAGGAGAAATGCATCTTTGAGTTGGTGGCTAGCGCTAGCAATATGAAAAAATTCCGTACTCAACTCGGCCGAAATTTAAGAATATTCGCCTAAAATAATCCCGGTATCAAAGACTTGCAATAAACAACGCCAATTTTACGCACTAATACAATTATGAAACGTTACTAACAAAAACATAACTTACCACGTCTGCGAAAATCAGAAGAAAAGGCACGCCGAGCTTTTGTCAGTGTTCAGCACGGTGCAGACCTTCACAAACGTTCGAAAAATTAAACACTGAAGAATGCTTAGCTGTTTTATGCTATTGATTCGAGGTCCAGCCGATCACTAGACTTTCTCAAAGTCCGTTTCCGGTAATTAAGTCGTCTGTAGCGACTTCGTCGCTCCAAAGAGTCGACTTGGGGCAAGTCTAGCCGATCACGTGGGACTAAATTTTCCGAATCACTGATCATTGGTTTAATTATAAACATTTTTCCGTTTAGAATCAAAAATCAATTCTCAACGTTTTTAAGGTGGTTTATACGGATTTCCCGACATAAGTTCGCTAGACAAAAGTGCTTAGAAATAATATGTAAGAGTTAAGAGAAAATCCTTTGATTTTCCGCTCTTAAATCACGCTGTTTATTTCTCGTTTTCTGGATGGTTTAGGAATTAAATTTGCTACAAAAGTATGCAAACATTTAGACGTGGGCAATTTCTTTTTCGGATGCTGACATCATCAAAATCACTCGTTTTATGTATTCATATGTAAAGTGTATTTAAAGCACAATAGCTCTTTTACTTTCTAATCTTTTGTTCAGGAAATGCAAACAAATGCTTACAGATCAAATGAAAAACTGGAGGCATTCCAACACTAAACAATTATTGTCACTGTTAGACGGCCCTGATTCTATCAACACTAAAGCAGAAGCTTTTTTCTGAGTTGTCAAAACATATTAGCTATTTTTGATGTAACCTGCGATCAGGCGTTATTTTTCTCGCGGCGGAGGGGTCAACGGAAAAATGAACGCCTGATACAATTACTTGTCGAGTCGTCTAGTGTCTGTAAAAAGTCCAGAATCTGGACTTTTTTCTGATTGGTCAGAAAACAAAAGGCAACATTAAAACTCTATCCTGATTGGCTAGTTGAGTTCAAGTCTAATTTCCGGTCCAAAAATATCACGCGTAGAAGATTGTTATCATGGCGGGTGTTGAGCGGAATGAAGTAGAGAGCGAGTTCTTCTAGCTTTTAGAAAATCTCTCAAGAGTTTTGTTCACAAAACATTTAAAGACGAACAAAGGGAGTGTATTCAACGAATAGTTTGTGAAAGAAAAGATGTTTTGGCGGTGCTTCCGACGGAATTCGGCAAGAGCGTGATCTATCACCAATGGTGTCGAAGATTATTACATCACACCACCAAAGACGCCAGACGATCGTGCCAGTGACGAAAACTACAACCTTGAAATGTCTAACCTGAGCCTTACACAAAATCAGCCTTTGCAGAAAACAAATTTTAAAAACCATCCGATCAGCTCGTTCAAAAGGGTTATTCAAACACACGTTTGTGAGAGTAAAAATATAATTTGAAGGCGCTAATCACGCTTATCTGATGGCATCGCCGACATTCTCGACGACGTTGACAGATACTTTAATTAGGGGGCGGCAGACGACTTCACAAGAAATTGTATCAGGCTTTCCTTTTTTTTTCGCCTTCCCTCCGCCGCGAAAAAAAAGAAAGCCTGATCGCAGGTTATTTTTGATGAGCCATTTCTTTTGCCAAGATTGTGTTTGATGACAAAAGGTCGTGTACATGACACGGTTCTAACAGAACTATCGTTGGCTCTTTGTAAACGTGTTATTTGTGTAAGCTAGTTTATTTTGCGGACCTGTGGTTTCAGGGATTTTTTTTTTTTTCAACTTTTCATATTGGCCATGTAGCAAAAATCTGTCGATAGTGCTAAAAAAAAACACACCTCAAAAATGGCAAAGTTTGTGAGTCGAATCTTATAAAATCGCAAAGTTATATATTATTTTCAAAGGTAAACAAAGCGGGAAAAATTTATAGACGCTTTAGGGGGAAAGGGCAAATGTCTGTAAAATGTCCCGACTTTGTGAAATCATATTTTCGTTATTTTGCAAGGTATGACTTCAAACTTAGCCATTTTACTAATTTTAAGTGCTCTTTCCGGCAGTGACGATAGATTTTCGGTACTAACTTTGCCAATATCTAAAGTTGAAAACTTAACAACCGTGGATGGGTCGATTGTCAGTCTATGGTTCTTGCTCAATCAAGTGATAAGACCGGAGGCTGGAAATATTGCTCATAAGCTGAATTCTCATAACAAACTTTAAAAAATCCATAATAATCAGTAAAGAGAATTTGTTGTTCGGCCTTCGGGGAATGCAAAGGTTAATTCATTTTGATTGTCGAACTTCAATAGACAATTTCCGATATATTTTAAAAAATTGAAACTCGGCTTAGAGGGTCTTAGAGGATTAGGGAAATGAAACAAAAGAAACTGCATTAAGGCCGGACGATAAAAGCCTAACTTTCTTTTGTTGTATGGTGTTGGTCTAAGTCACGGAGCAAAGTTTCATTTTCAATACGAAAGAAACTGGAAAAACACACAATAATCTTTTTTTTAATGTGATACGCGTCAGGTAATCTGTAAAACGTTTTCGATATGCAAAAATTCTGTAAAAACGTCTTGCCGTGAAATCACACAGCGTTAAATTTATTACGAAATTTTCTCTTAGTTAAAAACACTTTGTCGCTGCTTAAGGGTTAAAGATAAACTGATGATGTCTGGAGTGCCGGCTTTTTCGAAAGCAATGGATAAAACAATAACTAGTTATTCTGAACAGATCCAGAAAGCTTGAAAATTTAACACAATATTTTCTGCTATTTTTCATGAAGCATGCAACAAGTAATGTTCTTTTATTCTAGATCTGAAATAACCAGTTTAGATTTATCAGAGATAAGTGATCTGTTCTCAAGAATATTTCCAAGACTGTGATAAGAGAGTGTCAAAAGAAAACATTGTAATGTTGTTGGCGCGTGCCGCGGGGCGCGCCGAATGTTAATTCGCGCGCAGCGAAAACAAAGGACACGCGATGGTGACAAATTGACTCTTGAAAGAAACATAAAACCTGTTACATTTTGGAATAACACAAACGAATTGACGCAAAGACCCTTGACAACAAACATTAGGTACAAGGTTCATAAAGCAGGGAAATTAAAATCCTCTACGATTTGTACGGTTATTAATTTTGGCACTAAGTAAAGAAAAGATAAGTAATAGTTAGATAATAGATTGTGAAATAATAACTAGTATTTCACAACAAATGGTTGCACGAAAAGAAACACAAAAATATTTTGAAACTATAGGAAGTAAAACGGGAATAGAGTTTGTGTACTTTTGTATAATTTACAAAGTGGTTTACAAAGCTCTACAAAAACAATAAGAAAAACTGTACACTTTGGGCCTAAAAAGATCTCGATATTGTATTTCACAAGAACAAAGTCTGACTTTTGTAGATGGGTTGACCGATAAGAACTTTGGCTCTATCGTTCAAGTTATTTTTGGAAGGGCTTAATAATTGCTTAACACCAACCTGAGATTTTAAGCATAAGTTGCTGTAAAAGATGGGATTTTATTTGTGAAAGTGTTTTGAAAGCGCTCTTCAAATCTAAAGCAAGCACGGAACTCTTTAGCGAACACGCATAACTCCAGTTTAAGCGTTTTAAACGCAATTTTCATGAATTTTATAGCAGATCCGACACAATACCTTTCTGTGCCACTTTCAGCCGGCTATTCAGTGTAAAATCTTTGATTGATTCTTGGAAAAATTCCCAGACGAGGTACTTGCAAAATCATTTAGCGAGTATCTAGTTTACCGGCAAACTTTGAGAAAACAAATCAGTTTCGATCATAAGTCTGCTAGCTTTAACTGAATGAAAGTCGCATTGTAGTTAGCTTTTCATGAGATAATTTCGGCAACAACAATAATTTGTTTGTGTCTTAATTAAGTGAGCTTGACCCCGAAGAAATCTGCTTATTGAAAGATGGGAGTTCATCAAATCCCCTGCTCACTGCGCTAAATAACTGCTTTATGTCAGGGTTTTGCGCGCATTTAAGACCATTAGTGAGTGCTCAAGTGCAACAATTTTGTTCCTGGGTGTTCGCCAGGTAATTATAGCAGAAAAGAGCTTTCTTTTGATACTGGCAAGTTATGCAATCAATAACTCTTTCGTAACTCAGCAAAGAAAATATTTTGATTGAAGTATGTCTTGGCGGCAAGCAAAAGAAAATTATATAAGTGGCTGCATATGTTTTATACTGCACGTACGATATGTACAGATCATGAACTTTAATTCAGACAACACAGAAATGGGGTCAGAAATATAATCGTCTTTTACCATTTGCAACCGGCTGCTGTTTCGCTTTAGCCTTATTTCTTGTAAGGAAGGTTTAGCCTAAACGGCCTATAGCCTTAGATGGGCTTAATGATAACTGACTGGCAATGATTGAGTCCCGTCAGAGTATGTTGTGCTTCCCCTGACCACGCTTAAAATCACTTTTTACAAAAGAAACCTCACAACTGTAGCTGAACAATGTTGAAACTAAACAGTTATGTATGTCCCGGGGAAGCAGGGACGCTTTTCACAAGCTGTAATATATATCTAGACCATGAAAACAAAATCGTGATCGATTAAACATCTTAAAAACAAAAGTTTGTGGTCTACAGTAAAAAGATACATTTGCTAAGCTAATCACGATTTTATGTTAATTAAATGTCACTGTTTTGACTTCTTTTTACCTTCAATTAACCACACAAGCACGAAATTCGGTAATTGGTGTAAAAACTGTTGTTAAAGTTTGTTAGAGTGGTGTATCTTATTGAACATCAGTGATCCATGAGGGTTTTTACTCTCGATCGTAAAGCAACACATAAAATTGCGTATTTTGCACTGTCACAAAATGCGCAAAGCCATCTGCTAGCTTTCAAAGCTACTTAAAGCTTCATTCTCTTACCCTGCACATTGTTTGGCATTCTTATTTTATTTTATAAAGCTCTGATCTTTTCTTTTTAATTCGAAAGTTTGCTGTTGTGCGTTGTTGCTGTTGTTTAGTGTTACGTATAAATGGTCCTTTGTCAATGCCTTAACCATCGCGTGCGGGTAATTTGAACAGTTCAAATTGCTTAATTGCATCTTTAGTTCAAAGTAAGTAACCCTTCATGTCCAATCTTTCGCTTTAGCGCGCACGTCATCCAAAAAAATTACGCGCAGTCAGCATATAAAAAATTGCAACTGAAAGCGTTATGATTTGCGACGGGAACTTGAAGGCGTATTCTTCCTATAAATTGAAAGGGGGCCTCCCATTTGCCGTGACTGTTACTTACGGGTCCATGTTAGAAGCGCACGCCCTTAAGCCTTAAAAGTTACAAAGTCAGCAAAAACATTTGACAAGAAAAGCCTATTAACTATTAAAAAAAGTTATTTTAAAAGGGCGCTATTCCAACTTTTTCGCCTCTGTATTAGAAGGGGACGTGCCATATGCTGTTACGTTTTTAATTATTTACCTGGCGTTCTCTGAAAAGATATCCGTATCAACAAAGTCCATAAACTGGTAGCAAGGTAGATAAGTCTGGTATCAGACTTTTTCAAGTAGATTTACTGACTCACGTTTGTACAAGGTCCTCTAAAAGACCAGAACGGCTTTGTGCTTTTATCGTTAATCGGTGGCTTTTAAGCTTTTAATGATGCTGCGATAACCATTTGATGAAAACTTTACTTGACAAACGGCACGCGCCAAATGACCCCCATAGGGACACACGCCGCACGTGAAGATGTGAAAGCAACAACGATCTTTCAACAGGCTTCCAAAACAGCAACAAAAAATCATAAACATCTTTTATTAAAACGCAGGAGGCTTAAGTTAATTTAAGCCAGCAATCTGTTAGAGAAAAAATTGCGTGCATACGAGCATACGCCTTTCTCAATTCGTGACTTGTAACGATCGTGCCTGGATAATCTGAGTAATTCTTCAATATCGGGGGAAAAGCGAAAAACGACACTGACATTTAAGTCACTGTGGGCGGCTTGGCTTCTGGCCACAATTATACTTTCTGATCCGTGCGGTTTGTCCGGATCTAAGACTTTGTGGAATTAAAAAACCGCAATGGAAAAGAACTATTTTTGTTACAGCTGAGACAAAACTGCTACAAATCAGCTTTTTTTTACAATCAATTAAATCAGACATCATTAAGATATCAGTAATGACTTGTGGTTTTTATAGTTGGTTGAATATGCTCTCCTAGCATCGGTCACGGTTTTTGATTTTGCAGATCAGCAAATAGTTCAGATAAGGGCGACGGAAAGATAATCTTTTCAACAAATTATGTCTCTGTTATTTGAAGAGGAAGTTCACGCCTGATTTATAACCCGTAAAGTGATGTTTCAACATCCTGCTTTCATCAAACGGAAGATTTAACATTGTAGTACTTCATATTGTGCTTAAACTGCAAATTTTGTCCAGTCATGCAATTCAGTGCACTTAAAAAAAAGTTATTTAAAAACTGCCCTTCTACTTTTAAAAAGTTCCTTTCAGTTCTAAACTTAAAACATTCAAACTTTTTTTGCTAATTATAACCTGATATTCTTTATAAATAATAATAAATAAATTGCTATATTTAGAAAGGAAGCCACATCGGATCTTGTTGGTTTTCATGCGGGTCCTCTATTCAGGTCGTTTAGCCTGTTTCAGGCTCTCGGTTTGTGGGGAAGAGCGAAAAAGCGGGCGGGCGCGAAAGACGAGGGGGGAAGGCGAGCGAGGGCTCTCCCCGCTCGTCCCGCGCCGCCCGCCGCCTCCCCACAAACCGAGAGCCTGGAACAGGCTAGGTCGAATTGGAATTTGGAAATGTTGTTTTTTTGTGGAGGGACGGACAACCGGAGAACCCGGAGAAAACCCTCAGGGAGCAAGGACGAGAACTAACAACAAACTCAACCCACCGTCATATGTCGCCGGGTCCAGGAATCGAACTCCGGCCACATTGGTGGGAGGCGAGCGCTCTTACCACTGCGCCATTGGCCCTGCTAAAGGCCGATAGTTGTAAATGTTTGGCGGTATACTAAACAACAGATGCCCTTGTTGATTATTTCCAAGTTTTCATCACCTGCTCTACTTGAAAATGTATGTAATTTTAAGGAAAAATTTTGATTCTGTTCCTCGTGTCCATTTGTCTTCTCTCAAAGGGGTAGCAAATTATTGGAGATTTCAGTTAGGCTTCTGGTACAGACGTTAGCAAATAAATAAAATAAGAGGGTACTTGTTAAACGAAGGTAGAACTTATCGCCTTGTACACAATTTAGCAGACCCTGACATGAACTTGTCTCGAACAACTTCGCGCTGAAACAGACTTGCGAAGCTCTTACAAGAAGTAGAGTCAAGTTTTACTTTTCGCAACGCGGCAACGCAACGTAACGCGGCAACGCTGCGACGAATTTTTCAGGCACTGCGTTGGCACGATGTTGCACTGAAAACAAGAAACATTTGACGCAAATTGTTCGAGCAACCGTGAAACTGATGAGTTTGTAAGACAGAATGCACGAAACTTAACGCCGCGGTATTGCCAATTGCAACAGCGCCATAAACTATTTCTTCAGCCAGCTTTATCCTGACCAAACTGAGAATACTGTATTTTAAATTTGCGTTTGGTTCTCTCAGGCAAAATAGGCTAGCAAGGCCAATAAGGATTCGACCTCCTACGAAACAAAACAAAATAAACTAGTTGCCGTAAACTCTCAATTTAGTGCCATAAATTTTATCTGCCCAATATCAGAAAACTAGAACAGGCAGACTTTTTCCATTCTTAAAGATTTCAGTTTTTTGCCGAGAAACACGTTGGAAAGGTGAATCACTTTACTAGTGATTTTCCAAGAGGCGTATATGTAGAAGAGAAAGCTCATGTATGAAAATGCAGTTTTATACGATTCTTTTTTACGCCATGGACAATTAATTCCAAGCAACTGAGAGGGAAAGAAGACTGCTTAATGTGTTCAGCAATGTTAACAAAGATTCTTCCATGCGAATTTTTAACAGAAGCACGTATACAGCAAATCTCTCAGTTCCCACTTCACATTGATCTCAAACCGTCAGGTTTTATAATACCGTTCTCTTAAAATAGGCGATATTTGTATAGCTGTATGGGCGCATTTTAAATTTGTTTCACTTATGGCTCGGTTTGCACCGTCATAATTTGTAAGAAAGGGATAACTTCCTCGCAAAATAACCAACAATTAGATTTGTAACAGCATTACTTCTTCAACAATAAAGTTCACTTTTGACGCGTCGAGGGAGAGAGCGCAAGACAGTTTAATGAGGGCAAAACGGTATTTTCATGACGTAAATCACATTTAGTTATTTTCCTAAAAAAGAAATTAATTACTATATACACTAAGAATTTCTTAAAATATCACAGCTGAAAGCAAAGTAGCTGAACTATGAGGGAAGTCAAAGTGAGTGGAACAACTCAATAAATGTATCAAATCAGTGAACTGCGACCAGTTGAGACAAATATAGTTTTGATGTAAATATAGCCCCTTTGCAGCACGTTAAGGCTAAAAGTTTTCTTTGATGAAACATTGTGTTTTGAACACTGTTTTATTAAGAAATTTCATTAACGAAGTTCCAAACTGAAAATGGATCGGTTTATAGGTAGTGCTGCAAATCCGAGTCGTACGCCGTATGACGAAGCGCCATCTTGCTCAGAACACCTCCGTTGACAAATGAACTTGATTAACGGAACTGGTTGAACAAAATGTTCTTTAATATAATAAGATTGTTTTACTTTTTAGAGGCAGAAAAGTCTAGCCAAAATAACACTAAGCTTTATAATGTGTACTGGGACTGACTAAAGCTGGACCCTAATATTTCACGTGATTCTTCGGTTTTTGCTAACATGAGCAATCATTCAAACATATAGTCGACCACTTTTGTCCTTAGCAACTGATTCAGGAAGACATCAGAGCCATTCAGTCATAAAAACGTTTATCTTATATTCGACCGATATACATCATTTATCATTTTTTGAAGGTCTCTTTTGTTTGATATGAGTGCATCAAAACAATGCAAAGTTCTAGAAAGACATGATTACAAAGCTTTCTTTATGATATTTATTCAAAGTCGTGCCTAAACCACACCTTAAATTAATCTACCTGAGAAATTTTAATTGAAACAGTAGATGAACTTAAGCTTTCAAGTCAAGATGTATCGACTAGTCATCACTTAAGCCGTGATGGCACTCATGTAGACCATAAAATAAATTGCATACTTACCCGATATCTGCACTCCTGAAAAATCTGCTGTGTGCGTAAATTCTTGTTCTTTGTAGCGTAAAGCATTCAGAGGCGTAGACAATGAACAAAAGCGATGATGCAATTTCAGCAATTTTGAAAGAATTTCGCAGTTGAAACAAAATACTTTGCATTTACAACCCAAACAAAAGATGTGCTTGCCAGTGTAGAACTGTATCGAAACCGAAAGTAAATGAATGAGTTTTATTTGATAATTCAGCGCTAAAGCGGACACGGTTAAGATTAAATCAAAAAGAGTTACAAGTGTATTTTTGTTTTAATTAAAGATCATATTAAACAATAATCTTAACATTCACTTCCGCTTCGCTGTGGTCGCTTGTAGCGGGTAACTCGAAAGGTAAATCGAACATATTAAACAATGTAAGACCGGCCGAAAATTATTACAACTCACACAAACTCTTTAAAATTCGTTACAACACAGAAATCACATTCGTTAATGGTTGTTGTAGTAGCGATTTTAGAAAAGCAATGCATACAAATTGACGAAATTTGTACTGTCGAATATAGATTTAGCTGAGCTTATAATTCAAACAGGGGTTAAATATACCAGCTAAGATTTCTACTACAATTACTATAAATGTTGCAGTTTGCTCGAAGAGCTAAAATGCTAAGTTTTATCGCATAAAAGCGAACCGTTCTAAACAGAACCCATTTAAAAGATAAATTGCTAAAGCGGCCTCGCACTACAAAATTGCCTGCGCCAAGCCCGAAATGTAAAAGTCAAAGTTAGCTTGCTAGTGTTTTCAAACATAATAAAATTCGATTCTGTGCTAACCTGCAAACGGGAAAAATGGCTGAGTTCTTCACAAAAAACTTCGCACAAGACTTATTTCCCTTGAAGACGTACTTCGTCTCAGTGGAAGCGATCTCCCTTAGTGGTACCGGGTCAGTTGACTTAGCAGCCGAGCGAATGAGCTCATAGCTTTTTTCCTCTGATTTACATATATAGCGCGGATTTGGTAGTTTTCCCTTACAAATGCGTCATCTCGAAAGAGGAAACGAACCCTTGTTTGATATGTGATATGCAGAGAACTCCGAACAGTTTACATCATAGTTAATAGAGGGGAATGGTTAAGAAGTCCGGCAAACATCAAAGGAGCAAACAAAGAGGCCAAGATTTAGGTTGGAAGGTCCATGAGAGTGCACATCTTTTGTTTTGCGCTCATACACTATGCATAGGTTACGTAATCGCAAAGTTGTTATTGGTTAGTTGCATGAACAGACGAAACCACCTATTGTATTTTGTCAGGTTTTGTGCACTGTCAACCCCCGAAATAGCGAAAAAAAAAACCTATAACAAAGAACTTTGTCGGGCTTCATAAACCATTTCCCTCTATTAACAATGATTTTACTAAGCCGAATATGGTCTCCATAAACCCGCACGTTCTATGCCCGAAAATCGAAATAAACACAAACCACATTGCAGCATTAAAAGGGTTTACCCTTTCAACATTTGTAGATCTTATAGCGGCAGACTTGCGGTTTATCTTACATCCCAAAGCGTACAAATCGATACAAATTCAACATGTAATGCTTACCTTCTAAACTTGTCTACCCTCCTCAATGGATACCGCAAAATAATTTTGGAACTTGCTGCAAGGGTCAACTTTATATGACGTACGAAAAAGGTGAAGTATTTGTGACTAACCAATCATATGCGCGTTGAATCATATTGTATGTCAGGTATTACGTTACGATTTTCATCAGTCAAACTTTGAGGGTTTCTAGGTCAATTATTTAGCAAACGCTGCATTTGCGTAATAGAAATTTTTATGTTAGTTTGCGAACCCGAGCGGGGATTGAGTGTAGGTTTTTATCGACTTTTACACGAAAAATTTGCTAAATGCTTTACAGCTAGATCAGAAATGACCTCCTTCTCTGCCAACCAGTATCAATGATTGACAAATAGTCATAAGGCACTCGACTTTCTTGGTAAACGCGAGTTTTCCCATCCCAATGTTTTTTTATTGGTGAATGACCGTAGTGAGTTAAATTAAGACAGCATCCTCTAGTTATTTCGAAGGGTTTTACAATTAAAGCTGTGTTGCGTTTCGAACCACACCCTCCAGAATTCGGGGGGGGGGGGAGGAGGGTGTTACTCTAGCTCCTATTAAAGCTTCCTTACATATGTACGTGCAGCCCCAAAGAGTATGTTTTTTTAGCCGATTTATTCTGAAAAGGGGTTAGAATTTTGCCATTCTGGTCGGAAATGGGGCATGCTTTTAAAAGAGAACTATACAGGGTGATAAATTATTGAACGTTTCTCCTTAAACGACGTAAGATGGAATGAATAGAAGCAAGAAGGGATATTTAATTTGATAAAATGCTTTCAAATGCTGCTTCACATAGGAAATTGGGTACAATTGTTTCAAATCGGTAAGAATCAAGGTTTTCAGAGATTAGGTCTGAATTAAGGTATGGAAAATTGCAAATTTTTAGGATTTGTGAATCGGGCAATAATGCACCCCTCACGAAAAATTCTAAAAAGATTCACCCCCCGGGACTGGGACATACACCAGCTATGTAGCTACTAGTAAGGTAAATACCTCACTTACATGTGTTCGCCGTTAGGAAATAAGTGTTTGTTGCAAGATTGTCAATAAGTTAATACCTGATACTACATAAAACTGGTATTTACCTAACACGCGGCGCTGACCTCCTAGCAGGATAATCATTTAACTCGAAGCAGGCTTTCTAATTAGTTTCAAATCATCGAGTGGTGAACAAATTCCGATAATTTTGATACATTTGATAGCTATACTTGGAGTCACAATTAAACATAAACAAGACATGTTTACACTGAATTTAAATCATATTTCCCAAAATAACTTCAACTGTACGGATTCTACGAAATCTCAATGCTTTTCATTGAGTTTTCGTGACGAATTTGCTGGAGTATGCATACGCAAGATTTCTTTTTAAGGGCTCTTTTCATAACAAGGTGAAAAGCTAATGACTTCGGCGCGTGCCAGTTATATAATTAGCACCGAGGTTACAGGAAATCCGGAGTGAAAGCACGGACGTGCTAATTAAAAACAAATCACCGCTTCAATCATTATGCTTTGTAAACATAACTTTGGAAAAGTGCTTGGCATTGCTTAGCACAATCTGCATTTGGATACCGTTTTTACATCTGCATCGGTGATTCTACCAAAGTCATTCTTCAAGTTTTATACAAAGATATAGTAAAGTAAAGCTCTAAAAGGTTAAATAAGCCGAGATGTCAAAACTTTGAGAAAAAGTCTAAGTTTGTAAAAAGTACATTGCTTGGTATTAGTTCTTGCTTATGCCTTAACAATCTTTTTTAATTCTCCTCTAACCCTTTAAGCGTTGTCTTACATTAGGTTATACAGAAGTAAATTGAATAATCTGGCAACACCTTAACTCTATTTGGAATCAAATTTCAGTGTGCCACTATGCAAGAAGTATTTTGTGGAATAAAAAGTATTAAAGTAATTTAAAATCAATAAAAGGCAGTGAGAATAAAACATTAATTTAGTTCACGCTCCAAAAATTTGAGTGAACCCCAGAAAGGACGATTTTGAGTGTACACGCGTGACGATGTGTGCGCGCGTGTCGATGTACGCGCGTGGAACTTGCGCGAATTTGCTTAGGTTGCCTTCATGCACATAATCATTGAAATCAGTGCAAGATATCTTTTATCTTCAATTTGTAAATAACCAATACAGTACACAGCCATATTTTTTTATTATTCGTAGCCATTCTTGTACTGAAAGACAGCACCGATTACGTGTTATTGGGGTTTGGGTTGTCACATTTTAGGCCAATTTTTCTTGCGGTATTGCGGTAATTTAAATCTAAAACTGCGGTATTGTTGTATTCTCCAAACCTGCGGGATGTGTTTTCTTAGCGTGTTGGTCGACGAAAGTCGATATAAAAAAGTATCCTTCACTTTTATCCGACCATTTTTGGCCGTTTCTGGTCATTTCGCCGAAAGCAACCTGAAACAGCCTATTTTGCCTCCACTACACAACAAACAAGCACACAGCTATAGGACAAATAAGTTTATTTAGGAGGGCGGCCTGACACGAACCAACCCAACCACGAGCCCAGGAGCCCAGGCCGTGTTGTATCCCGTGCCGGCAAAATAGTTGTTTCAGCCTTCTTCGCAAGCTCATTCGTCAGAAACATCATTATTTGTCACACATTTTACATGCAATCTAGAATTCTACTGTTTTTCTTTTTTAAATAACAACCAGTTTAGCGTGGTGGCATTGTTTCCATGGTTCCACCGCTTGTTTTTGCCTCTTTTTTTTGCCCCGCGTCAACAAAAACGCTCATTATGAAATTGCGGTATTTTCCGAATTTTTTGTGTGATAATGCGGTGTTCAGCAACCCCCAATTGAATGTTCTCCTCTGAATAGATTCACATCTCCCATGTTTTCACGGTCTTGTTTACATTTTCGTGGCGAAAATACATCTGTTAAATACGTGAGATTATTTTTAAGAACACTTTTGACGAAGGGTTAAGGTAAATAACCTGCTGAGATCGACGCGTGCCGGTAATTAACGAACTGCGGGCATTTCGGCTTATAGCACGCGTGCATTAATTGAAAACAAATTAGCCAAGTCAATCAAACTGCTCTCAACATCTTTACGGCTTTTTTTTAGCTCAGTTGGTAGAATGCAGAGTGCAGCGTGCCGCTATCGCAGAGGTCATGGGTTCGAATTCCGTAAGGGTTGAAAAGGCACAGGATTTACAGGGGTTCTTTGCAGAATATTATATTTAGCCCTTTCCCCCGAAAAAGACCCTAAATTAGACGCAGAAAATGTGCGGTGCCAAAGGGTATGCAAATAGGGTATGGTTTGTGCACTCTGGTCCGCAATTAGGTATAATGAAAGAAACCATATTTGAAATTGTTAATATTATTCATCCGGCCCTGAGAAGTGCGATTTAAAAATTTCGGCAATTTGTATCCAGTGGTAAATGTTAACACAAACCAAAGCAGTTCCTGAGTATTAAAGGGTCTAAAAAAGGTACCAATTTTGGAGTCCGGTCGAACAGGGTGGGGAATTCAGGAAGCGTGCCGTACACCCCCACCCAAAGTTCGCGAGAGTACCCCTCCCCCGTGGAAAAGATCCCTCCAGCAATAAGCCCTCCAGAGTATAAGCCCATCTCCCGATTATAAAGCCCAAACTTTCATGTGCTTTTGTTTTGCATTTAATGTCATGGGGGGGTCCTTTTTTTTTGGGGGTTGGGGGAACGCCAAATTGTTCGCAAAAAAAACAAACAAAAATATGGACATTTCAGAGAATTTTGATTGCACGTTAGATGTATGTTTTAGTATTTTAAACATGCGGTTCTGTTATTTGTTTCAGACGCTATACTATAAAGTCCCTTCATGGGAAATTTTCTCTTGGAAAACTCCCTTCCAAAGCCCTACCACCAACTTCCCTGAAAAAGCCTTTTTAAAAAGAATAAGCGTAGGATGTATTATCGGAATTTAAAGTTGCCTCAAACCTTGGAAATTACTCTAAAATTCTAAACGAAAGCCAAGGTCCCTCCTAAGGCAACAAGTCCTCTCCCCACATACCCCTCCCCACATACCCCTCCCCACTAGCTGCAAGGAAATTGCTAAGAGCGCAATGACCTGTGGGATTTTCCAGGTTGTGCCTTTACGCCAGGGTGACTTGCACTCGACTAACTCGGGACTAACTATGACATTATTTTCCATCGAAAATAACTCTATAAAGACTGAAAAGTGCTAAAGGAAAGTCCATTGCCTCGAAAGCCTGCTGTTGTTTCGAAGAGATCGCTTGTTTGTCGCCGAAACTGAATATGTTCTAACAAGTTCAGTTCAAAACATAACATCCTGTCGAACAGTTGCGTTTGAAGCCAAGGTCACAAGACAAGATGAGTCGGAAATCGTCGAATTGAACAAAAGTGTTTCTCTACGGTCAGCTATTGTCAATCATGAGCGCTCGAATTCTTTTACCGGCAGTTTCTTCAAGATCTGCTCGACATTTTGCTCGTTCGTTCAACGGATCGTCCCAGAGCAATAATTTTAGCGGCTACGAAGAATACACAGAGCCACTTCTACGCGATAACTCAGTACATTATGAATCGATTTACGATTCAACGGAGTTCTCTGGAAGCCAAAGAAATCGCATCGAAGTCATGAGAAAACGGCTGAAATCTCATTTTATGACACCGTATCAAAAGTACAAGCATCGCGGACGAAAACCCTGGAAACTTTTGCTTCAACTTCTCAAGTTGATTATGGTTACTGTCCAGGTAAGAGGTTTCTCAATATTTTGTTTGTATATCAAAGATGAGATTATGGTCGATAAGATTATCAGTTTTTCCCAACACACTTTATTAAGCAGCTTAAACTTACAGTATGAAAGGCTGCCAAGGAAAAAATTTCATTGAATTTATTCATGGTTTCTATATATGATTTCAATTCAATGGTATTAAAATTGTTGAGAAATTATTTACAGCCAACTTCTCGAACTCCGCCCTTTCTGTCTGATTGCGTGAATGTTTACAAAGGTGTTGCAAAGCTCACAGAAATTCTGAAGATATTGGGAAATAGTTCATGATGTGAAACTATTCCTGATGGAAAATGAAATAGGCATGAAAGGGAAGTTTAGTGGGGAAATTTCTCTTATTTCCAGAGTATCAGTTGTCTTTTTGTATTTCCTAATCATTTTTTGTGTAAAGCTGATTTTCTTGATGTATGTAACATTGTAGAGCCTGAGAAAGGTATGGGTCGCACTTGGAAAAGTTTTGCCAGAATTTGTTTATTTGCGGTGAAAATCTGTCATCAGGGCGCTTTGCGTAGTGCGACCCTAGGTTTTCCAGTTGGCAAAAACTTTGCAAATCGGCAAAAACATCAAAGAGGCCGTAGTGCTTGGGTGGGGCAGGCAGATTTTCGAAAACTCGAGCTAAACAATAGGAATCACAGCGGTAACTGTCAACGCTTGTCAGTGAAACATAAAACACGTTCGATATGAACAAGCACGGCAATATTCAGTCCGCGGCTCCGCGCTCTTTATGAAGGGACTTGCTTGTTATTATAATTATTCGCAATTTCAAGGGTGTTTTCGGCAATAGCGTCGAATACCCACAATACATATTTTTTTGTATTCCAGCCGAGCACTTCACGGGCGAGTTCTCTACAAGGAAACACTGCAGCGAGCGCTATGCAGTCTTGGCAGGCAGTTAAAACCGTCATTTCATTCGTTTGCCCATTCCCCATACATCAAACGTGCAAAAAAACAACAAACAAACTGGTGCTGGTTCCGTTAAGCTGAATAATAAGAAGGAGAATCACCGTATTTATGATCACTGCTTCACCGTTCCTATTGCGATATGTCTTCTAAAATCACAGGTTGACATGTGTTTTTTTTTCTAACTTCTATGACAGTTGCCTCTCACAAGTGCGACCCTGCTTAGTTTGACAAAAGTTTTCCTTCCGGTTTTGTTTCAAATTCGGAGCCGGCAAAGATGAAAACTTTTCCTAAGTGCGACCCATACCAAAGGCATATCGAATGGACATTTTCTTTTCCTGGAAAAAAAAAATCATATGTCTAGACATTTTTTTTGTTGTTGTTGACATTAAAATGTACAGCTGTCAACATTTGACGATGAACAGCCAAACTGGATGAATGCAATACATGTCTGTGTGTTTGTTCAATTTGGTCTGGTACAAGGTAGTACAGATTTCAAAGAAGAAAGATTTTCCAGTTTGCCCTTTTGGGCAAATTGGAATCATAACAGCCTAACAGCCTTTCTTATTTGCCTTACATTGTCTACCAGTGACCAGTTAAAAGGTCTGTAAATGTTGTGTAATAGGGGTAGAGGGTTTTGTGGTGAGTAAGGAGATTTGATGACTGTTACCTGTCCAAATAATGGACAGAATCTTTGACCCCATCAAGACATATAAAATCTACAGCTATGGTAAACAGAGCTATATTATTATTTGAAAGATGCAACATTCGTAAACATGTTGCAATCAAATTTGAAGTTACACTAGCAGAGGGTGGTAAAGAGTATTTTCATAACCCATGATTGGCCCATTTTATTTCCTGAGAAATGGCTATTTTTTCCTCGTGAATCATGATTTCCAACTGTGAACGGTGATTCAAATAGCTGTGAACTGTGAACGGTGATTAGTAGCTGTGAACGGTGATTTTCTGAAACACTGTCTTCTACTTTCCATGAAGCGTGAAGTGCCAATTTTGTATTTTTTGAGCTCATATACCACGGCCTGTAAACCAAACAAAACTCAGGAATTGCAATATACCATGACTAGTTTTATGAAAAGAATTAAGACAATGCCCCCAATGCCCCCTGTAGTTGTTCATTGTCTTTAATCTCATGAATCTGTCTATATCATACAGAGAAACTCACTATTCGCATTACTGATGAATTCATTTTGTTTTAATTTGCAGATTTTTCTGTTTGCATCGGAACTTTTCTCCGTCGTGAACTTTTTAGATGATAGCGGGCAAGCATTCAATTATCTGTTTCTTCGTAATCCCAATGACTCAGATTATTCCATTTACACAAAGAACCAGTTTTACTTACAAGTGCAACATTCCGTTGAGCAGGTTAGTCAAGAAAATGCTTTTCCTGTAAAATGTTGAGAGGGGAGGGGAGATTATAGATCTTTTTATTTTAGTCAACTGTTTTGAAAATAGGGATTCTGCTGTACACAATACAGTGCTTTTACAGGAGAAATATGGTGAAATGTAATTGCATAATTACTTTGTAACAATTGTTATAATAAAGTTGACAATCTAACAGCATTCTGATTGATTTAAACAGCGTGCTTTGTGAGAGTATGTGGGAGGCGACTCCGAGTCGAACAGCCCGGGTTCGAGGCCTGGCCGGGGCGCTGCATTGTGTTCTTGGGCAAGACATTTTACTCTCACAGTGCCTCTCTCCACCCAGGTGTATATAAATGGGTACCGGCGAATTTACTGCTAGGGGGTAACCCTGCGATGGACTAGCATCCCATCCAGGGGGGAGGAGCAATACTCCTAGTCGCTTAATGCTACGGAAACCGGGATAAGCTCCGGCTGTATGGGCCTCATGGCTCGGAGACAGACTTTACCTTATGAGAGTATAAAGCACGCTGCTTACGAGTACTTTCGCCATCTTTAGTTTTACCGTTTGCGCGCGCGTGCAGCTTGTGGATCAATGATAAGACCTCAAGTAGTGCTTAACGTGCAGATAAAAAGACTTTTGACGCCGTCGCATATGATCCGTCACGCCATTCTGCGTGCACATCCTGAAATTAAATGAATAGCTTGATGCAAAACTATGCTAAGTGACTTTTAAGATGAAAAATCGTTTTTTCCTTCAAACGCGCCTGAATTTTTGCTCAAACGTGCCAGAATTTTTGCGTGTGGTCTTCGATTAAATAGAAAATCGTTGTCCTTTTGTTGGGGGGGGGGGGGGGGAATTTATTCGCTCGCTCAAAAACGGGATCTGGAAATGAATTTCTTATACTACTTTGTGACGTAAGCTTACGGTTGAATTATTTTGGCGTGAAACTACGCGTGACTACGGAGAGAAACTGGGGAAAAGCGAAAACATATTATGGATTAACCTTTAGCAGCCTAAATTTGCTGACTGAAAACGAAACATTGAACATTTGGCGAGTGCATTTGTGGTTAGAAGCTGGCGAGAGGAAAGGGCAACGGCGTAAGTCGTTTTTGTTTAAGGATTTCTCGTTCATTTTGCTATATATTTTTCACTTCTTTTCACTGTTCAGTCGCTCAAGTTTGTCGATCGGTCAAGTTCAATGTTCATATAACATTCGTGACACTTAACCCTAACCTTAACACTAGCTGACCCTAACTTTACTTTACTGTAACTGCTAAGTTTAATCCTCTTTCTCTCTTTGCCGCGTGTTATTGTTTTAAAGTGACCATAGTTCTAGTTTTTCTCGAAGACAAGGTGCAAACCAGAAATTTTAATTCGAGGACAATGTTTTTCCATTAAATTGAAGACCACATGCAAAAATTCGGGCACGTTTGAAGGAAAAAACGATTTTTCATCCTAAAAGTCACTTAGCATAGTTTTGCATCAAGCTATTCAAATCTTGTTTAAATCCAATTTCTCTGAAGTTTTAAGTAAAACTTTATTATAAAACAAATAAAAAAGCCTTGACCGTGCTTTGTTCTGTTATAAAGCAATTCAAGGAAGTGACGATAGCACTCAAGAAGTAGGGAGAAACACTCGCCTATTGCTCGTGTTTCACCCTACACTTCTTTCGTGCTCTCGTCACTTCCTTGCGTGCTTTATAACGGAACAAAGCACAGCCAAGGCTTTTTTATTTGTTTATTAAAATTGCAGGGCACGGATCTAGATCCAAACTACCAGCTGGCCAAAGAAATTAAGATAGTCAATAATAATTGATGGCAAGACTCAAGCTTGTGATTATTGATTGGTCATCGATTGGCCAATAACAATTGAACAATTAACTAATTACCATCAATTGTTATTGATTAATTGATTGGATTTCCAATGATCAATTGCCATCAACTGATCACCCTGGAATATAAAGAGCCTTAATATTATGCTTCAAGATGAGCTGAATAATCCAAATAACTTACCGGTATTACAGAAATTATATAGTGGGATGGTGGTGGGGGGGGGGGGGGGGGGCACTAGACACTAGAACCGTAAGCCTATAACAGATCAGGTTTAGCTATATTTTGTAACACTGTTCTAGACTAGGTACCAGGCTTCCCTACCCTTTCCCTTACTTATGGTGAACCATACCACAGATCAACTTCCAATAAATAATAGCCATTCTAGACCATTTACTCTTCTATTTCTATACTGCATCCCAGACTCGGCTGCTTGAAAACCATACCTTTCACAACAGCACATACCTATATGGCCCTTACATGGCAGTACACTCCCTGGGGGATGGGACCTCTGCTTAAAATAGTGGTGAAAATGGTGCATACAGAAATATGTACATGTATTTACCATTGCACTTCAACTTAAAAGAATGTGAAATTGTGAACTCTTCATGGCATGCACATCTAATTCCGAGGTTATGTTTTTCTCTCCAGTACTATCATATCCAAGACATTGCTGTTGGAACGTTTGGATATCTTGAATCCGAAGATGGCATTAAACCAATGAATATGTGCGTATATGAATACACTAACAGTTCAGTTGAGCCTGAAGATGAGTCTTATGTTCTCTCACGGCAGACAAGCTATTGTATCCTTTCAATGTTGCTGTGTTTTGACTTGATGGGCTCAAAAATGACTATTCCCATTTATTGCGATTTTCAGTGAAAATGCAAACTCTGAAATTCAATCCTCGACCAACAGTTTATACTTTTTGCTGCCGTCAATCATCTGATTGGACCTCGCGGGAAACAGAAGTTTGAACACTTCAACCAGGTCAAAAGGTCACATCTCTTGATTGTGATTGGCAGATTTCGATACAGTTTGTTTGTTTCTGTTTGTCATGGTTTGTTGGCAGTTGTCATAATTATGATTGACGGCAGCGAAAAACGCAATCGTTACCGGTAGTTGGATTTTGAATTTCAGAGTTCGCATTTCGCTGAAAACCGTAATAGTAAAATTCCACTACAGTTGAACCCCGGTTACTCGAACTCTGAAGGGGAAACAAAAGTTCAACACATGCCGGTTTTGAAATGGCAGAAAGATTGGATATAGAAGACTTCTTCAGAGAAATTAATCCTGATCAGTGTCTCTATGCATATGCAGGTTCACTTGAATCACTTCTAGTGTAAAGTTTTGTCCCTACTCAGTGTTCACGATGAGCGAGTGCAAGAGTTTGTGTTACAGTCTGCTTAACATCGATCAAATGTTTGATGACCAATCATGCCACGTTTTATACCTACATGTAATTAGACCATGTTTCAGCCACACATGCATGTTCACGCTTAGATGCAAGCGTTGGTAATTTGTTACTTTTGAAGTGTTGCTACTGTATGTTTGGAATTTACTAATAACCATGAAATTGTATCACTACTTTTGAAGAACCACTTTTTTCAGGGGGTCATTTCTTTTGGAGCTTAACCGTACTAATTAAAAATAGCAGAGATTTATTTTGTGCTGATATTTTTGTGTTACAAGTAAAAGCTGTAAATAAGATTTTTTTGCAACATTTTGTGACTTTTCCTTTACCCATGAGTGTAGCTTGTCGGCATTTACACGAAACAAGTGAATCTGACAAAAACATCACTGCCTTTATTAAAAGAAACAAGCTGCCAGAAACATTTGAAAGGTAAATAAAATTAATAGTAATAACTGACAAGTTAACTATTGGGGCATGCCATCCATGGAAGAAGCAAAAATCCAACATGATTCATTCTACTTACACAATAGAGTGTTTCTGCTGATGAACTATCGGCTGATAGTTGCCCTGCAGAGATTTGAAAAATATCAGCTCGAGAAGCTTCGAGGGCTTATATGGTAGTTCTTAGAACATAAAATTTTCAAGGGAGAACTATCAGACCGATAGTTCCGAGACAAAAACACTCTATTGTTTTTATTGTTCACCTCTAAATTCTCTTCTGCACACCCATCCAAAAAACAAGTGTCTTGAATTATTTATTACTTTTTAGCATAAAAGACTTAAAATAATTGAAAGCCGAGATCACAAATGAAACAAAACCAGACAAGAAACCCACTAAATGCAATGGGGTTTTTCTGTCGGTTGGCCCGTTTGTTTACAAAAAGTTTTCATGGACGAGTACTATCCATCCAGGCATTTTTCTCAGTCAGGCACTATGGGCTGATAGTTCCCTCTGCGGATGAACACTATCACATCACATGATCAATTTTAACCAATCAGAATCTGTGAAAATTTAGTGGTGAACTATAAAGAATGATAGTAAGATAATAGTAAGGAACTAGATAGTGTGAGTATGTGCATAATCAAAGTTATTGGAAAATGCAAGCCTCTGACTGAAATCCTAGAATAATTTAATTTATTGAAATGTTCTTTTTCAGTATCATTAGTATAATGCTCATGGCTGAAGTGCGTTCTCTTCATGTGCGGCAACCCCCAAGAAAACCAGCATGTTACATGTTCAATGTTACCGTGAGTATATTAACCAACAAAATTTGTGTTTAACCATTTAAAATCTATGTTACTATGTTCTAAATATGAGAGGATTGATGGATCAATTGATTACATGAGTGAGTGAGCGAGCAAACGTGTGAGTGAGTGAGTGAGTGAGTGATTTATTGACCAAATGATTGATTGATTGCTCGAATTTTAAAGGTATCTGCTCTTAAATATCTGATTGAACCACCTCAACTTGTTGGCCTGAAAGAAGGAGTGGTTTGGTATGGTTGATGTATTCTCTTTTTATGCACCAGATACAATTTGATAACAGTAATCATGATGGGAAGGTGCCAGTCACTTTGAATGCCGATGGAAATGTTATGGACTGTGCTGGTAATTCAACTGACAATAAAGAAGGTAAATACGGTAACTTATGATAGCAAAAAAATTCGAATGGGGCCTTTTGTTTTCTTGATTTTTTGTTAGTTTTTATTATTCGAGAGGAGTGGTTCAACTTCTGTCTTCGACGGATAAGCAGACTGGCTGTTGAAAGCTCATAATTTTAAACATCTTTACCAGAGAACGCTTTTTACCCTTTTTACAATGAATCCTGGTATTGGATCTTCAATATTTTTAAATATATTTAATTCACCACTCTCAAATGAGGCCTTTAGGGCCAATGTGAAACAAATATTGTAAATGGACATAACATGGTTAAAAATCTCAACTGGCAGGAGGCAGACCAGTTCTCTTTTTACAATTGCACCCGAGGAGTTGAACTCGGGACTACCGAGAACAACACCAGCTAGTGGTCAGAACGGGACTTGAACCTGTGACCTCCAGATTTCAAGTCCGGTGCTCTAACCACTCAGCCACGCTGCCTCTCTTAGCCTTCCATATGAAAGGGGAGCGATGCTTGTTATCAAAGCATCTAACATATAACACCACAATGCAACAACCCTTACAGTCCACCTGGACCTTTTGATTAGGAGTATAGTGCACTGATCATAAGACACCCCTCATCTCCAAGTTTTTAGGCAGCCTGGAAAATTTACTGAAACTGGAGTTAATTGCCAACTGAATGAGTCTGAAGATGTAATAACCAGATTTGGTAGGGCCAGGGGAACTGGTAAACAAGTTAGAGAACAACACAATTTGGCAATGTACTTAGCAGCCCCCACCCCACCGATGTAAAACTTTCCATCCCTACCCGCACCCCCACTTAAACTTACACTCTACCATCCCAGATAACAGACTATGCTTGTAAGAAAACTTTTTGTCCACGATATTAAAATATGATTTTTTCTTATTGCTGACAACACAATAATTCTTGTCTTATTGCAGATTACCAAGCGTCCAAAACTACTCGTGTTATTGTTGACATTCTGACAATACTGTTCTGTCTGCTATCAGTGAGCCTGTGTTTACGTTCGATCTTTCGGCAACTACGGCTTGTAAAGGTACAAAAACTATGATCAGTTACAATACTTTTCCAATCTCAACTGAAATTGTGCAGCACAATAATTCGTGGCTGTAGATGTTGTGCTGCATCTCTCACAGTGCCCCCCCCTAACACTATACTCTCACAGTGTGTTCCCCCCCCACCCCCCGGGAGGGTACTTACCGGTATGTATGTTAGTGACATGGAGGAGCGCAGACCAGTGTTGGGTTTGAAATTTTTTGATTAGGGACAATTTTGGGGTAGAAGTTTTCTGATGGATTTTTTTTGATAAAAAGATATTGCAAGGACTTTCTTGGGGGTTGATAAAAATCATACCGTACGGTTCTTGATTTTATGTTTATGGTTTCATTGACAAGTTTTAATAATGCAAATCACGTGATAGGCATGCTAAAATGCTTTAAAAAATTAATGGTCCTTTTTGAGGTGGCTTTTTTAGTCTTTTGGGGGTTGAAAAACTTGGCTTTATTTGCACTCTTTGCCACTGATATACCTGAGTACCCCCCTACAATCCCAGGGGGGGTACTCCGGCTTGTAAATGACGGGGATGATCGAATGATTTTTTTGGGTTTGAAATTTTCAATTCCGGGATTTTTTTGGGTTGGAAAATTTAGCAAGTACTTTTTGGGGTGACTTGACTTCAATAGGATTTTTGGGAGTATGAAAAAACGAACTAAAGTGCCTTGGCGCAACCTTGGCGTATTTATGGTACGTGAATAAACAAACACGAGCGTTCGATTTTTTATGGTTTTCTGTGTTATATTATTGCCCCTCCTGGCAATTTAGTGGTAATTTGACAAGGGATTTTTGGGGGGGTTATTTTTGGTCCAGGGATTTTTTGGGGTAATGTCGGAAGACTTAGGGATTTTTTGGGGTCCTGAGTTTTGCCTTCATTCGATCATCCCCGTCATTTACAAGCCGGAGTACCACCCTGGGCCTGCAATAGTGCCTTCTCTCCACCAAGAAGTAATAAATGATTTGCTTAGCTTGAGAAAACATATGCCTCTCTTACACATCAACGTTAATTATTAAATGGTGCTGCATTGATACAATATTAAATGAGCCTTATGGAAAATTCTGTTATTTTTTCAGGCAACTCGACGTTTTTTCTCTCAAGAACTCAGTGACCATCTGTCTCCTTGGGATTGTTTGGACCTAATGAACCTGTGGTTTATTTTGATTGTCATCAGTGACAGCTGTGCCATCATTGGTTCTTTGATGAAGATTTTGATCGACATAAGTGTAATTGAGCTTTATCCACGATTCTTAAACTCGTAAATAATTCATCAAGTTAAAACATAGTTAAACTCATCACCAATAGATGAGTGTGGGGATGGTGCCTGAGTCTATGTGGGAGCCGCCAGCAAGTGCGAAAGGTAACCTATGACAACTCTGTGAGTGGCAACCACCAGGCAGCGTCCCAGTGAGAGAGTAAACTCAGTGGAAGGCAAAACTTAATACTTACTGATACTAACCTAATGATGGGAAAGGGAGGGTGGGATTGAAAAGGTGAATCAGTGGTCCTTGCTCGAAAGGCAACGCGAGTAAAATGGCTTGACCTCCACGGGAGAGCTGTAAATTAACTGAAGCCCTGATAAAACCCCGAGACTGCCCCAAGTTTAGGAGGGCAACTGCTGACCTGTGAATATTATCTCGAGTTAAACCTTGCCTAAATTTCTGTTAGCCTCATATAATCATAACTGCCCAGGAAGGAGGTTTGGATACCCGATCTTAATTAGCATAGATTTTTATGAATTTATTTCTGCACTTCATAGTTTTTGTTACAATTGAGAAGATATATCAAACACTCGGGACAGTGTTTCATTGGCAATCCTTACACCTCGAATTTTGTCAAAAATACTCCGCTGTGCATCGTATTTTCAACTCTCTTAACTGTTTGGATGTCCTGATGAAACGCTGTCTCTAGTGTTTGATATATTACTTCTTACGTATACATGTAGTTCTGGATAGAAATCTTTAATTACAGTAAACTCTCTCTAAGCAGACACTATTGAAAGGTGTCTGCTTTTGAGAAATTTGACTGAATTTTGCACCTTAATGTAAGATCTACCATATTCATTAGAATAGCATTAGGGTCACATTTTGTTATTACTATTGTAGGGCTGTAGGCGTTTTGTAATAGGCCTAAATGGGGTTGCTTTCATACATCTTTGTAGGACCAGTCACGGTACACAGTTTGCAGTATGTTCCTTGGTATTGCAGTGTTGCTAACATGGTGTGGGCTGCTAAGATATCTGGGACATTTCAAGAAGTATAACGTAAGTTCAGCTTAAGATAGATGTTTGAAAGTCTCAGTCCTAAAATTTCAGTACTTCCGTCTTTTAAAACACTGACTGGCATGATAAGTAAAGAAGCTGAAAAATGCGCGATATGAGTCAGATTAAGGCTTTTACAACATAACAAACAGAACGACATGAAGATACTGATTGGTCATAAACTAGGGTTTTATCTACAGACTTAAAAGATAGAACCACCTAGTACAGCATTAGAAACAGTACCAAATATAAGTACTGCTCAATAGTTTTTCCCTTGAATGGTCGCACACTAGGGTTTCATCCACAGACAAAAGAAAGAACCACCTTGCACAGCATAATAAACACTACCACATAAGAGTGCCGTTGAATAGCTTTCATTTGGCCCCACACTTATAATAGTAAGGTTTCATCCACAGACTTAAAAATTAGAACCACCTTGTACAGCATAATAAACAGTACCACATGAAACTACAGCTCAATAGCTCTCACTTGAATGATCGCACACTAGGGTTTTATCCACAGACATAGAAGTTAGAACCACCTTGTACAGTATAAGAAACAGTACCAAATAAAATTAACTACTAAATAGTTTTTCCTTTGAATGGCAGCGCACTAGCGTTTCATCCACAGACATAAAAGTTAGAACGACCTTGCACAGCATAACAAACACTACCACATAAGAGTACTGTTGAATAGCTTTCATTTGGTCCCACACTAATAACATTAAGGTTTCATCCACAGAATTAAAAGTTAGAACCACCTTTTACAGCATTAGTCAGGTCGCTTAGGGCAAATTTTTGGAGAAATCGTGACACGGTTGATAAAAGCACCAAACTTTGCAGAATGATTCTTTAAAGACTATTAAATAATTTTATCCGTGGCTCCACCTGAATTTTTTCTTGCAATTTGCAAAATTTGCTAAACATGTTGACCACGCACAATCTCTCAAGCACCGCTACCACGCCATTTTGAATTGATTAAATTAAAGTGGAACAGCAGGAAATATTTCTCTACTCCGTAAGTAATTTGCAGTTTTATGCTTAAATGTTGCAAAAATATATATAAATTAAAGACATTGGTGAAGTTTTTTGCTAAAATTGCAATTTTTAGATGCAGTATTCTAAAATGTTTATTATGGTGATTACAGTAGAACCCGGTAACTCAAACTCGGATAACTCGAAAACCCTGCTAAGTCGAACTGAATTTCGTTTCCCTCGATCAAAATTTGGGTCAAATTTACCCCGATAACTCGAATTTTGGTTCTTGCAACCCGCCACGAATTCCCATTGATTAGAGCAACGAACGGATCAAGTATTTGACAGCCTTTTCCCATTCTTATTATAAGAATTTATGATCGTGATAGAGTTTCTGACGAGATAAGTTTAATTTGCACTGTACTGTATACTGAAGTGCTAAAAAATCAGCAAACTATCAATTATTAACTTGACAAATTAAACATTTAATCGACCCGATAACTCGAAACCCCGCTAACCGGAACTGCTAACTGGAACTGTTTTTCGTTCCCCTTTAGAGGTCGAGTTACCGGGGTTCTACTGTATTTATGCGCTTGTAGTTTGTGGCCGCCGAGGGATGCGGAACATGCTTAAAGAAGCCTTGAAGAAACGAGATTACACAGAGGACGCTCAAATTTTGGCCAAGGCAGCTTCAATAATAAGAAAATACATTTTCAGCCACGAGGCATATAAACTTAATGGTCGATTGTTTCCATAAAATAGTCAAGAAGCGTCGTTACCATCTAACCTCAAAATCATAATATTCTTAATTTTCAATGGAGACGGTTTGAAAAAGCAAGATAAAAAAAAAAATGAAAATCGTGCACCGCCTCTGCCTGTCTACATTGACTTGAACATACATAGATCGAGAAGCAAGCGGATCATCAAGCATTTACACCAGCTGGGAATTTCTATTTCCTATACCAGGGTCACACTAACCGGCGATCTTTCTCCTCCCGCCGCAAAAAAAAAAACGCCTGATCGCAGGTTAGGGTTACACAGCTTGAAGAGTGGACAGCAGAAGCCATGTGCGAGCACTTTGACGAAGATGGAGTTGTATCCTCTGCCTGCCTGCGAAAGGTCTGTTCACTGTTGATGTCTTAGACAACCTTCAAAAAGCTCTTTTTTGTACCGGCATCAGTCTCCTCCAGTTTCCAGCTGAGAACCAACCGGGTAAATGTATACCAACAGCTACGATTCCTCCATCTGTACCTAGAAAGCTCTCTGCCATTTTTCCACGCTATATCTGGTTGTAATACTACATCAATGCAGTTTTAGGGGAAAGGGCAGACTTGGCAGGCATTTAAAGAAGAAACAGAAACAACTGCCTATTCAGCCTCTCTCATCCGTTTGAATCCCTTGATGCCGTCGACTGTGAGCACTTCCGTAAAATTGAACGGCTGGTTATCATTGTTTATGACAGAGAGATTTCGTCCTTGTCCCTTAACCAAACTAGGATTTAACTTTTCTGTCTTAAGAACGTTCATGGAGAAGATGCCACCGACGGAAAATGCTTTGCTTTAACTCACTTTAATAAGGCTCAGCAAAATATCCCTTCACCAGACTTTATTTTAACCGAACATTGCAACGATTTCTACACCTTATCGAGTTTCACTCTCCTTATATTTTCATGTTTTTATGTTTATTTTTGGATCAAGGGGGTGGCTAGCCACCCAATCCAACGCCACTAGATCCACTCCTGTCTAGGATATGAGAGTTAATTTTTTCAAGCCTTAAGCCACCGCATTTTTTACTTTTGTCATTAAAAACGACTGCGTGGAACGCTAGGGTTAGGGAACCTGAAAATCGCGTGGTTTTTTCTTTAATTTACCTTATGGGTTATCAATATCAAGTACTCTGATAAATACTAGTTATGCAACGCTTTCGAGTGGTATACTATGGAATATCCCACGAGTCACTTGTATTTTCTCGGTATACACACGAGCCTTTAGGCGAGTGTGTATACCGAGAAAATACAAGTGACAAGTGGGATATTCCATAGTATACACGAGAAAGTGTTGTGTAACTATTTTATACCATGCCATAGAAAATACGCTTACTAAATTTCGTCGAGAATACAGTCGCAGCGCACTATGGGAAGGTTGGGTTGAATACCGTCGAATATACAACGGCATTCCTGTATTCTGATTGGCTGTATTTTCTATGGCATGGTATAAATGCCTGTACAAAGGGAACATTGAAGAACAGCGTTTATGAATTTATGCAAATTAGATAAAAACGTTCTTCTTTAAATTTCAAGAAAAATATAAAAATTCGGATGGAGCCACGAATAAACTTAAAACAAGTATCGAAAAATGGCTGCATGCAAAAATTGGGGCTTTTATCACAAAATCTAATCGATCGTTTACGAAGGGGCATTGCGGAACAACTTTTATGAATATATGCAAATGAGCTAAAATCGTTCTGGTTTAAATTTCAAGAAAAATAAAATAATTCGGATGGAGCCACGGATAAACTTAAATAAAGTATAGAAAGGAGTCCGCATGCAAAAATTGGTGCTTTTATCACGCAAGTAACGATTATTACGCTAACCGACCTGACTACATAAACAGTTTCATGTGAAAGTAATGCTTGGTAGCTTTGGTATATTTCTTCATTCACCCTAATATCATGTGATTTTGTTACAGATTTTGTTGGTTACTCTGAAAGCCTCAGCACCAAGTGTTCTTCGTTTCTGCTTTTGTGGCTCATTGCTATACTTTGGTTACTTGTTTTGTGGCTGGATTGTCCTTGGACCATATCATGTCAAGGTAAGAGAACATTTGAAGGGCTCTGGTAGCCAGTTGTTGGACTCCTTTTGGTTGTCACGCAAAACTCCTATCTAGCATTGCGTGACCCAAATAACAACTGCGAAGACTAACCTTATATGTGCCTGCCCAAAGGGTATTGTTAGTCTGAACTATGGTTGTTATTTGGCATGAAATTTAAGTATGATTTTTTAACGGGAAGTACGAGACTACAAATACCGTAAATCCTTGAGGGGATTGAGGGGAGGGGGTGGGGGTAATTTTTCAAATCAAGGATAAGGCAGGGGGTGTCTATGTAGAGGAGACCTTTACTCGAGGAATAACAGCACTTTTCTTTCTTCGAAAACTTCAAATTAATAAGACATAGGAAAAATAAGGAATAAAAGTCACTGTATTTGGTAAAATGCGGTCAAAACCCGCAACAGGTCTTAAAGAGTGTGCAGATTTTGCAAGGCTGTGTGCGGATTTTAGAGTTCAGATTTAACAAAAGGGTGTGAAAACTCATATTTTTTTTTAGCTGAAATGTACTAAAGGCTTATAGGAACTGGGCAATACACCTAGCAAATCTACAGCAAACACGACCAAAAGACTTCTGTCAAAGATGCCCTCTACCCACCCACCCCCCAAGTCCCCCACCGCCAACTCTTGCATGACCTCAAAGCTTGGCGCTTGTAATATCAAATATTCATATGTATTGTTTTTGTTTTTTCTATTTCCCTAGTTCCGTGACTTGTGGACAGTGTCAGAATGCATGTTCTCACTAATCAATGGTGATGACATGTTCATGACATTTGCTGAGATGGATCAAAAGAGTTATGCTGTGTGGGTCTTCAGCAAGATTTACCTGTACACATTCATCTCGCTCTTCATTTACGTGGTCCTTAGCTTGTTTATTGGTATCATCAGTGATACTTATGAGAGAATCAAGGTATGAATGGCTAAATAGAGCAGTTTTCACTTGAGTGTCGTAAAACCAAAACCAAAGCAATCACTCTGGCCAATCACAAGGGGCGCAAACAATTCAGTGAACCAATCAAATCTTGAAGCAAATACATGTAACCGGCGTGAAGCGCGGGAAAACGTGCGCTAGCGAGTCACGATTGGTTTTGGTTTTACTTCTGATTGGTTGAGAAAATGGCGCGAGATTTTTAAACCAATCACTAATCGTAGCAATGCAAAACCAATGCAAACGCAAATTACTTTCGATACTCAAGTGAAAACCGCTCTAAGGGCCTGTTTACATGATTCCGACACGACTTTCATTCCGGAACGAGTTCATTCCATCCCCATACATTTCTCTGTATCTGTTTACATGATACCGAGACGAAAGTCAAGTCATTCCGGAATGAGTTCATTCCGGAATAAAAGTTTCGTTCTGGAATGACATTTCACTCTGGTATCATGTTAACACAGAACGAATTTCGTTCCGAGATGAAATCGCAACTCATGAAACCGCATACAGACTCCACAGTTTGAATTCAGAGCGAAAAAACGTAATAGCATTTACTGTTTAGTCCAAAGAAGCAACTCTATGGTCAAATTACTCGTTAAAACTGCAGATACGGCCATTAATGGGCACAAAAACATGTTGCGCGAAACATGCGCAATCTTGTTTTTATCTCGCGCGAAAGCCGCGCACGTGAAAATGCCTTTGGTTGAACCGGTCGACTCTGTCATGTAAATGCAGAACGAACTTCATTCCGGAAAGAGTTTCATTCCGGAATGAGTCATTCCGGAATCATGTAAACAGACCCTAAATAAATTACCTGTGGTGAGGCTCTACTTAAAGGGACTATGTCACACAATTTTAGGCAATTTCGGCACTGACCAACTGGTCATAGAATTAACTGAAATATCACAGTAACGGCTTAAAACTGAAGAACTCAAAAGAAACACAGAAAGGCCAAAAGGGGGCATGGATGGGCAAAATTCGCGAAGATTAAGACAGATTGCGTTCGGGTAGTAAACTTGAAAAACGTCGGCCCGACCTTTTTCAAGTTTATCTCAATTTGCTGGACATTGTCATTTACAATGCTTGAAAATCATCCTTGTTTGTTAAATGGCAGTGATTTTGCCAATAAAAGACTTTTGCTTTCCCTATTTGAAGCTTAGAGCTCTAAAATATGAAAATTAATAAAATTACCTAAAAAACCGTGACATAGCCCCTTTAAGCCCTGACCAAACGGCAACGCAAGTAGATGCAAGTTAAAAACTTTCGTCCACTCGCGTCTCCGTTTGGCCAGAACTTGCGTGCACTTGCGTTACCTTGCGCTCACTTTGGTCGAGATCAAACGTTAGTTATTAACGCAATTTTTTCACCGTTTGGCCAACCATCGCAAATCAACGCATTTTTTACAATTTACTTCAAATACTAAATTGCACCTCGTAGCATAAATGACTTTTTTCAAACTTGCATGCACTTGCAACTAAACTTTCGTGTCCGTTTGGCCACCCAACGCAAGTCTGTATGCAAGTTGAACTTGCGACTACTTGCGTCCACTTGCATTACCGTTAGGCCATTACTTAAGTCCAGTACATAAAATCTCCCTAACCCACTTAGGACTGCCTCCATTTGACTATACGGGAAGGCCCTGCCTAAAAGGGGTACCCTTATATGAAAGGGTATAGATTTAACACGTTGAAGTATTGGAAATTTAGTATTTCAAAGGGCTTTTCAAAATATCTCGAACAGACCAACCGAATTGTTGTTAAGTATTTTAAGGGGCCATTCAAGTGAAAAATTTAGAAAATAGATGCAGTATCCCAACTGCAGGAATGTGAAAGGAGTACCATTGTCTATCAAAGGCATACTACAAGGCTACTTTTTCTATCAAAAATGGTATATAAAAGGGTAAGGGTTTGAACACCGGTGCAGAGCCCCCCGTATAAAATATTTTCCAGTATCCCCTCCGGATTGGGGTGGGGGGGTATCTGGAATAGAAGAAGTCCGATCGCAGATTAAGAAGCTCTGTCACTTAACATGATATTATATACTTTCAAATCGAAGAAGCCTTGAAATTATAATTTCCTTAGGTGGGGAAAGAGAGCTAACATTGTCCCTTCTTTTACAGGACTGGGGCCATCCTCCATGTACAAAACTACAGCGCTTTGTCCACGGTAACAACTGCCAGCGGTGTAACACGGAGTACAGAGATGAATCGCAGGAAAACGAGCTTACCGGAGGAGGCACCGTCGACGAATGAGACTTTGTTTTATCTTCTATGGAAATTTCGTGATTTACGTTGAAGAGAAAGAAATTATCCTAGGGCCGTGTTTCTACTGAAATTTAATTCTTTAAGACATCTTCAAAATATTTTTTATGAGGTAAACTTATTTTTCTCAGGAATGCTGGTTTACCAACTCTATTCGCAGGGTCTCTCTCGGCGTCTGAAGTAAGAGGAGCTACAAGGAAGAAAAAAATTGGGAACGAGCTTGCTCGCTGACAGGGACGTCAATTTTGTTAATGCAAGTTTGAACAGGGAACTTGGAGTCAAACTTGATAAAGCAATTTTACGAATATTTTTCATGATGTAATTTGTACAGAAATTAGGGCGAATAATTAATAAAAATTCGTAAGAGTCAATGGTTTAAAATTAATCCCCCCAAAAGAAATAAGCTCCGCACCCCACTTCCCCAACACCCAAGAAATCTCTCCCCCCCCCCCCTCCTCCGCCCGCACAATGTTTTATCCGATATTACGTTTCTACGTACACTGACCAGTGAGTGGCGGTTTAGAGAATGCCAGTGAGTCGAGTGAGTAATTTAATTTGGGTCGTGACTCCGCGTTCCGTTACCAAAGCGGTTCATACTCCATACTAACCTGCGGAGCAGTAATAACAAACAATACTGCAAGCCCGGGGGGGGGGGGGAGGGCTACTCGGGTATGTTTTGGGTGGACATGTGCAAAGGGGGGGACTACGCGGGTATGTTTTGGGTGGACATGTGTCACCCAGGTCTCCAAAGTAGCACCCCGTTTTACAAAGAATTTGCATCCAAAATGATACCCCGTTCTAGAAAAGTTTTTGTTGCTGATAATTGGAAACTTTCATGCGTTCAAAATATCATACCCCGACCCCGTTCTAGAAATTATCTCTAAAATGGATACCCCGTTCTAGATCGGTAGCCCAAAATCACGACCCCGTTGGGCGGCACATAGCCGTATAGGTATTTTGGGGGAGTACCCCCCCCCCCCCCCCCGCCCTGGCCGATCATACTACGTGAAAAAAGTAGACTTTGTGAGACACCAACACGCCTAGAACCGATAGCGCAGGATTGCAACCGCAGACAGCTGTTTCTTCAGCAGTGCACAGTGTAGCGAATCTAGATGGCGCCAGCTCAAAGAACCAACGCAAATAATTGTTTTGTAAATTGCGTAATAACCCATACACAGGTACACTGAATCAAGTTCCGTACTTTGAACTCACTTCCCCCGAATCACGCGTTGCCACATCACGTGGGACAAGAATCACGCGTTGCCACATCACGGGGGACAAGAAGGACAAAGTGTCACGATGATGGCTCACAAAGCGAAATAACTTAATCTGGATGGGTACAGCCATTCCATACATTTAAGCGCATCGGACACAAACATGCTGAATGAAAGCACATCATATCGGATCTAAAACGACCTACCAAGCATAAAGTGACCTAGACTTCATAGAACTGCAGAAAAGTCGTATTTTTGTGAAAAACTGTTTGCAGTCTAGAAGTGTCTTAGAGTATTCATACTCGCTTGTCCATCGCAGGTTGCCGGTTTCACAACAGATGTGGACAAAGAAAAAATATAAATGAGCAGGAGCCCATTACCTGGAGCGTGCAACTTCCGCCAGTACAGCCAACTCTCTCTAAAACGGACACCGTTGGGACCGGCTCCAACTGTCCGTTTTAGAGAGGTGTCCGTCTTATAGGGGGTTTATTCACAGTAAAATGACTGAAAAACGGCCGGGACGGGACCAACACCAGGTGTCCGTCTTAAAGAGGTGTCCGTTAAGAGAGAGTTGACTGTATTGGTGCGACGGCGTTTTCACAAGCAAAGTTATTTTTTAGCTAAGACTCTCCCGCGAAAATTACTGCTTCCGATGAAGTCAGCCTCTACTTTACGAGGAAATACTAAAATTATATATCACTTGAAATGCTGTCAAAACACTCCGAAAAAGTTTCCTCGCATGTATCCGCTATGTTAACTTCCCAGGTGGACGAGGTACTGTAGTAACGAACCAACAGTCTATTATGAAATCAGGAGCCATAATCCATAATTATGGCTCCTGATGAAATCGAACTGATTGGCGGGAAAATCCTATCTAAAAATAACATTACTTGTGAAAACGCCGTTTCACAGACTCGGTGTGGTAATAAAGAAAACGTTTCTGACTGCCAACGAAGTACAAAGTCTTGTACGGGGAGGCTCCTCACTAGGACCTATCCCACATGTTATCCCTTACCCCTTTATGAATAATTTGATCAAAAGGGGAACCCCTTAGTCTACCTTTCATAGAAAATAGCACCCCTTTCACACATATTCAGTTAGTGGGTTGCACACGAGATAAATTAAAACTGGGCCTGGGACGAGCCCGCAAAGACTGGAGACGAATTTGTTTTTTCCCGCCAATTTCAGATTCAATATGGCGGAAAACATGGCGGACGCCACGGAGATAAGCTCGCAAAATGAAGAGAATTCAGTCGCCCAAGATGAAGATCAGCGTGCAAGACTTACGCAGTTTCCACAAACTCGAGTTCGCAATATGATGAAGATCGATCCAGACCTGCATTTAGCCAATAGAGAGTCGGTATTCCTCTTAACTAGAGCGGCGGTGAGTATAAAGCGCTGAAAATTCTAAGCTAAACTTTGAATATGTCAGTACTTTGCACAGCTAGCAGTTTGGCTTAGCTTTTTAAAGCTAATAGATTTTGAGGTTAATAATAATTTGTTTGAGAGTGGTAAATTTTATTGGCACATGATCAATCACTCTACCATCACACAGTAGGGTTTTCAATACTCACTTGTGATACTTTTCAATCCAGGAGGCCTTCCCAGGGGAGGGGGGGGGTTATTGCTTGTCACAGTTTAATTTAATGTGCCGTTGCTACCTTTTGGACCATGTCCCTTGTCGTAATGTACCCTGGCAGGGCCTCATCTAGTGGGGTAGACCTGTCGGCATTCTTTGATCTTTCAAATATTTCTGAAGGGGTTAGGAAAAAGTTGGCTTTTTTCTGGAGGTGATTAGAAAAATCAGGTTATTTCTGAGAGAGGCATCATGTCAGCACTTTGATCTTTTTTTTTGTCTTAAGGGGGAAATTTTGACTTACCTCATCAATTGGGGGGGGGGGGGGGATGGATATAAAATGGAATGGCCCACAGTTGTATCGAATTTTAGGTGGTTAGGTTTTAGGCTATTGGACTTTTAATGGGACTAGTGTTAGCATACTGGGACTTTTAGGGGATCTGTAAATTTGGCCTTTAATATCACTAAATAATGTAACCCCCTCCCTCCCCCCACCCCTCTGTGTAAACCTTACTGCACCAAGCTCAAAATACTAATTCTCCCACTGAATACCATACATTTCTTTTAATTTTTCTTTTTGAGAATTTGGTGGGACATAAGGACAAAATCCAACTGTTAGAGTTAAATTTAGTAATTTGTGTAAATAAATATATATGTCTTCTTGATGTAGAATGATAATAACAAAACATCATTTTCACCAATGCTGTAGGAGCTATTTGTTGAGCATTTTGCAAAAGAAGCATACAAAAGGACTGTTATAGGAAAGAGAAAAACAATACAGAAAAGAGACTTGGGTGAGTTGTCCCATTTGACGTTTTGGAACTTTCAGATGCATTCAAGAACAGTAAAAAGTAGTAATGTTTTTTTTTGTATAATCTTTTGTAGATACTACTGTTGATGAAAATGAAGAAATGGCATTCCTAGAGGGTAAATAACACATTCATCACTGGCTTACCCTTGGCTTTAATATTCTCTTCGCTATCTGCAGGGATATGTTGGGGGGATATAGGGGAAAATTCAGGACGTCTTTTATTTGTTAGAAGTGTGAAGGATAGGTGTTTTATTAGGATATTAAAGGAATTTATATGTATACAAATATAATAAATTGTGATTAAGGTGAATTGCCTGTTAAGGAAAATGCAAAACAGGATACTTTGCTTTGCAAGAGTATCTTATCTCTGGGAAAATCATAAAGACTGGTCCAGGATCAACCCCAGGGGGAAGCTGGTGATATAAATAATTATACTACACCTTTACCCCTACATTTTTATACTTGCTCTTTATCTTATGGGCCAAGAAGGTTTGGTGAAGGGGGTACTCACTGAAAATCTGTCTGGGGATATGCTCTTTGGATGCTACCTTATTATAGGAAATTAACGCTTCATGAAATTAACACGAATTTCAAAAATTTGCGTTAATTTAAGTCGTGATATTTTTTGTTGAGGTTAATTTCCACGCTGTAATTAAGTGGAGCGTGTTATTCCATGACCTTAATTTTCATTATTTTGACCCCAATTTCGCGATATGGTCCAGATGTTTTTGACTCCTAGGAAAAGGCATTATTTTATCAGGGTGGAAGTCTGCCGGTATCACTGAAACTGTCAAGAACGCTTGAAGGGGTCGATTTCTTCGTTTAACCCTTTACATTTGGGAAAAGTACCACGGACATTGTCTGCGTTTAAGATTATACGCCTAGTGTTGAAGTTAATTTGTTCCTGTTGTCTCAACACATTTTTTCTTCTTTGCGTACGTCGCGATAATTTCCTTCATTTTGAAATGTTACCCCCTCTTTCACGTTAATTTCCTTTATTGGGAAGTCATTTTTCCTTTAATTCGCGTTATATTTAAGTTGCATTAATTTCAAATGCCTTTATTAACACAAGCGTTAATTTCCTTTAATAAGGTAAAAATCTTACCTTGTACTAGGCCTAGGCACAAGAAACATCTCTTTTTTGTACACTCAATAATATTATTCCTGTACTTGAGAACAATCTGTCAGTTAGATTTGAAACTGTTAGGCTAAAATTTGCGAATTAGATACCATTTTTATAAGAACCTAGTTAGCCTAAAATTCAAAAACAGGTTCTTATTTTCTAAAAATGATTAAATGTTTACTTTTGCGAAAATATGATAAGTCAACATTATGGATCGTCTTTGGAGATACGTAACCTAGAAGCCTTATTACCCCAGATGCAATGTTATGCGAATTTTATACAAGAAAAAGGCCAAATACCAAATCTCTATTTAAAAACATTGAAATTTTTTCCTCAATAGTAAAGAACCTATTAAGAACCTAATTAGCCTACATTTGTGATAATAACCCTTTATGTAAGAACCTGTTTAGGCTAATCTGAAAAACAATAGGTGCTTACTCCCAGGTTTTTACTGTATTTGTTTGCTTTTCTGTGCATACAGGTACATTGGACTAAAACGTATGGACGAACTTGATCATCACACAAGACATTTAACAGTGGAATGGGTATTGCCATGTGTGAAATGTCCTAAGAAAGAAAATTAAAATGTGGTGTCTTGTAGAGTGCACCAAAAAAACTGTTGACATCATACGGAGGTTGCAGATGAATAATATGAACTGAATTAACCGTGACAAAAATACTTGTACAGAAGTCTCTGGTATTCCATTAACTACTGTTTGTATTAAAATGTAAAGAACAATATTATCATCAATAATTTCTTCATCAATGTCTTTTTTTTTTGTCCTGGAGCAAGCATATTTATCACGACTTTGTCATTCTGTAGCAGTGATATTTTAGTGTCATTATTTTCTGACGAATATTAGAATAAAGTTTTATTATTAACATCAGAAATCAGCTCTTTTATACATACATGTATGTAGAAGCAAAAATCGACTTCAACTTCAATTGAAAAACAAAACTGATATTTTCTTTCACACCAAAGTATTGCTCGTTTATACAAAGCTCAAGAAAAGTAACACCTAGTCTTGGCCTTTGTAAAAATATATTAATTACCTTTAAGAAATGAAGAAAGGAGTGGGGATACTCGTTGTCTCACTTAGGGGTGTAAGTTACAGATTTTGGTCTCACTTAGGGTGTTAGGACAGAACCCCAGGGGGGTACTCCGGGATCCAAGTGACGGGGATGTGCGAAGGATTTTTTTGGGGTCGAAATTTTCTATTCCGGGATTTTTTTGGGTAGAATTTGGCAGGTATTTTTTTGGGTGACTTGATTTAAATAGGGGATTTTTTGGGGTATTAAAATCAAACTAAAGTGCCTTGGCACGGCCTCGGCAATTAAGGGGTAATTTGACTAGGGATTTTTTTGGGCGTTTTTTTGGTCCAGGGATTTTTTTGGGTAATGTCGGGAGACTTAGGGATTTTTTTGGGTGCTGAGTTTTGCCTCCATTCGATCATCCCCGTCACTTTGGTCCCGGAGTACCCCCCCTGGGGACAGAACTCCAATATTATTAGCTGTCATGGTCTCATTCAGGGTCGCATGTGAAGAAATGAAAAATGCTACCAAGCGGTGTTGGTGGCCTAGTCTAATCTACCAATCAGGCATGAAGAAATGGCATCTATTAGGGGTAAAAAAAAAAGCTTGAGCCATTTAAATTTCCTTAACAATCCCTTTTCCTTTCCAGTGGCATGACAGATCCAGACCTTCAGATAAGAGGGGGGGGGGGATCTCCAGATCCTAGAATAAGGGGGTGCTCGCTCTAAAAGATAATTTTTCCAGGCCCTCCGTAACCTGAAATCATAAGGAAAAAGAACGCCTGATCGCAGGTTAGGCCCTCCGGGGCTTTGTTTTAAAAATAAGGTGAGGCCTGGCCTCTACCCTGGATCTGCCACTGCTTTTTACAGGCATGGCGGAGTCGGGAGGGGGGGCTGGGGGGGCTAGCCCCCCAGAAGAAAAAATAAAGACTTACTAAGAGAAAAGCAAGCCCCCTACTCAAGTCACTAGTCAGCCCCCACTGGAAAATTGCTCCGCTGTCCCTGTTCTAATAGGAGCTCCCCTTCCTCCCCATTGTTATAATTAGATTATAAAAAATATAGATAATTATTGTTTGTAGACCCAGAGAAAGTTTTAGGAAAACAGTTGATCAGATCACTCCAGTTCTGGGTCAATAAAAGACTGAAGTCAGTTTTACCTACAGTTCAAATGTACCAAACTACTGTAATTCTCATCTCTGTCCTTTTTTACCTGCCTGTTATTTCAAACACCACCCCTCCCTAACTTTTTTTGCTCCCATCCTGACTCTCTCAACTCTCAGGATTGAAACGAAGCAAACAACCATCTTTGAACCGGAAATCACTAGCATTCCAACCACCCTTTGCCCCCGCTCACTTTCCTCGCCATAGATTCAACCTGAAAGTAACTCACGAGGGAACTCGCGCGTTACATGACGCACCAGGAGAGAACGCGCGCGCAGCCTTGTGTTTTTCCGGAAATGCTCTCCGGACGCTCTCTCGCCCAGTATTTATCGCGAAATTTTAAACAAAACTTTGGTTATGTGATAACCACTTAAACCAGTTCGCAATGCGCATTCTTTGTTAGAGTTTGTGTATTTTACTCTCCCTGTCTTTGTTTGCTGTGCATGATAAATTCATGTTGAGGTGGTCATGTCCATATTTGCAGATCCGCAGTTTCCATATTTGTCGCAAGGGCCCATAAGGGGAGAAAAGCGTGTGTCGCAAGTGCATCATTTATAATCGATTGCAAACCACGATTGGCATAAGTTATTCACCGAAAAACGGTCAATTTGAATCTTTCTCTCGGTTTAATTTTCCCAAGATCGTAGCCTAACCATGTATCGAAGTGCTTTCCGCGCGGGTCGCCGATTATACGCGAGCAAATTATGGAAGACAGTCGATTGCGAATTATCGTCGCAGAACCGGTCAATCGGCGCTTCTGTTCTGTTAGCACGTTGTTCTTCGAGTTCTACTCAGAAGTTTAGTTTGAACCAGATAGCTCCTTCCACAGATGCCTTTTCCCGGAGACACATCGGCCCAAACGCCGTAGAGGAGAAGGAAATGCTTCGAACGCTGGATATGCAGGTATTAGCTACCACTTGCACTAGCGGTATAGATCTCATGCTGTTATGCGCGTATTCGATTTGATTTGTATTTGCTTTATTTCATAAAGCTGATGTGTTGAAATGTTGTATTCTTTAGCATATCGATGAGCTGATGGACAAAACATTGCCGTCTGCAATCAAGTTTTCTCGGTCTCTCGAGATCGATGAAGCATTAAGTAAGTTCCAGAAAAACCACATGTAGTTTACATGTAGATTACACAGTATTGTTGTTGAACCATGCTTAGCTTTAATAATTAAATGTTAACTGTAGGTAAGAATACCTATAATACATATAAAAGATGCATAAAAACTCCGAAAAACAGTGATTTGATTTGTTTGCTAGATAATCATGGGCCGGCATGTATTTGGCGCGTTATTTTATTTCAAAGAAAGTTGATTACGCAAAGCATCTCTCTGAGCTCAATATATGATATATTTTTTGAAAACAACATTGTTCGCCAGTTTCAATCAGTATAAAATAATCATTTTATAATAATCATCACGATCGACACACGAAATTTTCTTTTGTGGTCAAAAATTTGCCACCTTGATAAAATCGACCACAATCAATTACCTAATACTTGTATGTCACGTGAGTGTCACACACGTAGATTCGATTTTGTCACACAGTGTTTTAGCTTTTGAAATGAGAAAGCGACGGGTTTTTTGTTGTAGTATTTTTTTGGTAGGCTGTTATAAAATAGATTTAAAACTCATTAAATAATGTAATAAATAATTTAATAGCCTGAAGGGGTAAAATGGGAATTGGGAAAATTTCCACTAGGAAATGGGATTTGGGCAGAGAAATTGGATTTTATACCCCCCCCCCCCCCCCCCAATAACCCTCTTTGGGCAGGCAGGGAAAATGCCAGTTTCTTCAAAGTTGTAATGTTTCAATTCTCCAGGGGAGTAAGGGGGCAAGAAAGCTTTGGAAGGAAAGAAAAGAGAGGACAGGAAATAAGATTCCCAAGCACTAAGGCAGAAGCAGGAAGGAGTAGAAACTGGGAGTAGAAGGTTCCCTGCCACACGATCCCCTTGAATATCCCATGCAGGGAACTATCCCTAGGGGAATCAAGTGATTTATGCACTAATAAGTTATCATTGGATTTATTTTTTTAGGTGAACCAGATCTTTTGGAAAGGTTGCGACAAGTCGCTAAACATAATCAAGTTTGGAGGTCGTATATTGGCATGGGGTACCATAACTGCCATGTGCCAACAACAATCTTGAGAAATATTTTAGAAAACCCTGGCTGGTATGTATGTATAGAAGTTACTGTAGCTTGGTAGTAATGGGTTTTTATGTGGGCTTACTTCTGGTAGAGACTATATCCATGGGTAGAGGGATTGCTTAAAAATGACATAAAAAAGCATTTGGAAATAAGTTGACTTCCAAGAATCAGCTGAGGGAAATATTATGAGAAAGCGACTCTGATCAAACATTTTGATCTGCACCCATATTTATTGCCTTTTTCTATTTAAATTTCAATATTCTGAGAGGTCTAGTGAGTTCATGTGGAAAAATTGAATGTTGTATATGTTGAGGTTAATTTCTGATCTCTGGCAGTTAATTTTTTTATTTTAACTAGTTAGTTTTTTTTCTAACTAGTTGATTTATACTTAGGTAAGTAGTAGGGTAAGGGCTTGGGTTAGAGTCAAATATTTTAAAAAAATAGTGATTCACTCAACGTTTCCTATATGGCAAACTGGATAAGGGGTTGAACATCAAATCCAGAGGTCAAAGTTCAAATCCAGTGCAGGTTAGTTAAAAGAAAAAACAACAACTAGACGATTATAGTACTTAGAGAAGGGGGATTATAGCAGATAGTAGGGGAGGGTTAGTTAGGATAGTGGAGGGGGGCGGGGGACTATGAGATAGCAAGAGAGTGGAGGTGTTTTACTTTTTCTACTTATTAACTAGTATTAAAAAGCTAGTAAGAAAAAAAAAACTAAGTAGTTAAAATAAAAAATTAATTGAGATCAAAAATCAATTGCAACATACCGGTATATGACCATATGACCAGCATTTTGCTGTAAGTTTACTTTTTCTAAATGAAGTGATTTTTGCATATAATCATACAAGTCGAGTCCTTGATTATCATGGCACAGGCTCCTTAAGCACTGGACGTCTGTATGCAGGGTAATGGCATGCTGTTATTAAAATAAGTTTGGTAATGTTTACATTCTTCTCCATCTTTCTAGGACCACGCCCTACACCCCATACCAGCCTGAACTGGCTCAGGGGCGATTGGAGTCTCTGTTGAATTTCCAGACAATGGTCAGTGATCTGACAGGGCTTGACATTGCTAACTCATCACTTTTGGATGAAGCAACCTCGGCTGCTGAGGCTATGGCACTGTGCTATAGGTAGGGTAACAGTGACCAACATCAATCTTCTCCTTAAAATATCAATACTTCATCAAGAGAAAAGGCTATGAGAATTGATTTAGAAAGTGATCACCAAAGGAAAATTGCTTTGATCTTTTAACAAATTCTCCCAACTAATACTATAACTAATAAGAAAATGTATAGGGATCAGGCAGGAGATTTTATGTGTGGAAATTGCTGCTTAAAGAATTAAACCCTATCACTGATTAAAAAAATTAGAACTTAATGTTTTAAAACTTAAGTTTTTGTTTTGCTTGATTTTATGAGGCTTTTTTACATTAATTTGTTTGCCATAGGTACAACAAGAAACCAAAGTTCCTTGTAGATAGGAATTGCCACCCCCAGATTATCTCTGTTGTGGAGACCAGAGCAAGGTGAGTAACAAAAAATCTCTATAGAGGACTCTATATAATCTACATTATAGCTATCAAGGCAGAGAGATGTACTATGTCACACGTGATGGTCTGTGGTTTTGTTACTATTAGGCACACACATGCCATGTGCGCCTGTTGTTGAGTTGAACCTCCATGTCTGATTAAACCTTGTTGTGTTGTACCAGTTTGACTTTTTCAATTCCACGAGACACAACAAGATGCAGTATTTTAATGGTTACTGTGTTGGACACTGAATCACCCATTCCAGATACAAGCACTCTATGGCGACAGTGTTGTGTTAAGTTATGCAAGGCATTTAGCTTTTACAGTGCCTCTCCCCATTGTACAAAGTGTCGGTATGTTGGTATGTAGAAAGAAATTTTTTTAATATTTTTTAATGTCCCTTTTTCAGCACACTCGGCCCTGATGGGGAAGGTTTAGAGGTAATCATTGGTGATAGAGAATCTTTTGACTTTTCTAACCAAGATGTTAGTGGAGTGTTGTTCCAGTATCCAGACACTAATGGAAGGATTGACGACTTCTCTGATCTGGTGGAGAAAGCTCATGACGCCAAGGTACGTGTACAATATTACTAAAAATGTAAAATAAAGTGAGAGGTAAAATAAAAATTATTAACAGCTCAAAGTTGGAACTTGGTCAAAGCAAACTGTATATGCTCCTATGGAAGGGAGGCTCTATTTTTGAGGATGGGCATCATTGGTACCTTGTCTGTGGGTGTTCAACTGAATCCAACTTTCAATAAACTATAAGAATATTAGAATAATTATGTGTTGGTACATGTATATTGTTTTAAAGAAAAACTTTTGTGGTTTATGAAACATTAGTTAGTTATTGTAATCAAGTTGTTGGGTGCAAAACATTTGTACCTTACTTATGTAGTCCAGGGCTCATGATTTTTTGGTCTTGGTAAGGAGACAGTGTTGAGAATGCAGACAAAATGTAACTGTTTCAGGTTATGTAGAAAAACCCGGTCGGTCTAAAACGCAGACCATGCAGACTGCAGACCGTGCAGACGGTGCAGACTGAGTAATTTTTTTTTCTTCTTTTTTTACATTGTGTTTCACAAAACTTTTCACAGACGGTTTCCAAAGTTCGTTTGAAATTCGCGAAGTTCGCTACGAACTTTAGGGGGAATTTCATTAAGTAGTTGTCAATCAAATTACGAACTTCGAAACAAAATTGTGAATTTCACGTGCAGCGAAGTTGAAAGGTTGAGGAGTAGGCAAGTTGAGAAGAAGTTTGTCCAGTTTGTTTAATTTGGTGAAATGAATCCGTTCCCAGTACAGCAAAAAGCAATCCCAAGTCCAGTAAGGCAGGACATCATCTAAAGTTGGCTTCAAGGTCAAGGATTATTTTATTTAGCTCCCAGCTTGTTGAGTTTTTCTTCTACGGTCTGCATAGTTACGGTCTGCAGTCTGCAGTCTGCATGGTCTGCGTTTTAGACCGACCGGGAAAAACCTATAAGTTTTTGTTGTGCCAATCAGCCCCAAGAATGAAGCTTACCTCAAAGTCTTATTTTACTTCGATATTTAGGCACTAGCAGTATGTGCTACAGATCTTCTTGCTCTGACAATACTAAGGCCTCCTGGTGAATTTGGCTGTGATGTTGCTATCGGATGTAATCAAAGATTCGGAGTTCCTCTAGGTAAGCTAGAATACCAGTTACAGTGACATTTCTACAGTGACAGTACATACATACATACATTTATTCCACGTCCCCATGGGGCTTTTCAGTGAAATATTTACATAAAAATAAAATAAAATTAATGAAAATATTAAAATAAGTGAGTGAATGAATAAATAAATAGGTAAAAAATAAATATTCAAAATTAATTACAAAAGTTAAATTCCTAAAGTTAAACTAAATTAAGCTAATTACAGTTCATTAAAAGTGTCTTGCTCAAATTGTTCCTAAATTGCGCTAATGATGGGCATAACTTTAGATTTTGTGGCAGGGTATTCCAGATCGATACTATTCTATAGTAAAAGGTTCTTTGTCCAGCTGCAGTTCTAAAAAGAGGAATGTTTAATAACTGTGAGTTTCTGGTTTTGTAGTTCGATGTGGATGAGCGTTTAGTAAACAGATCAGACAGTCATTCTTTCAGTTAGTCACTCGAGGTCCAGTCATTGAGCTTTATCTGTCGTCATCATTATCATTAGTGCTTTGAACTGTGTTTGTTTTTACTGAGTTTTTGCTAGTTGCCGATTATTGCATCAGCCTCTTGTGTTAATCTACTTTGTCTCATTGATCCATTCCTGACCCTTGCAGTATGTACTCAGTTTATATGTAGGTGTTGGGTTGACTGTGTAGGATTGTTATGGAATCAGAATGGGTGACCTGTGGATGTACGTTCTGATGAAAATGGTTGGAAAAAACTGTACATGTATCAGATACTATTATGGGGGTTAACATGATATCAGTGCCTCCACTAAGTGTAAAATATTGTGTATGCTTTCATGGATACGAATATCACATTTACTATTATATTTTCTAGTGATGCACTCCACTGTTAAGTTTAACAATAGCTTTAGAAAGTTGTTTTGTTGTTTTGTTTTTCATTAGGTTATGGAGGGCCTCATGCTGGTTTCTTTGCCGTGCGTGACATGGGTAACTTAAAGAGGATGCTTCCTGGGAGAGTGGTTGGTGTGACGAGGCAAGTGCGGGAACTTCTTTCTGGAAAAAGAACTAGAAATACAGGGCCGTACCTAGGATTTTTTGTCTGCAGGGGCAAACTCTGACACCCTAATTTTTCTTACCGGTAGTTTTTAGTTAGTTTTCTTTGTTTTTTACTTTTCCTCATGGGGACAACTGCCCCCCCCACCCCCCACCGCCTTGCTATGCACAGCCCTGAAATACTTTTGTGATTGTCAGACTGGTTACTGGTAGCCATCACTGAGAACTGTTTGATGAATTGGAAATTACCTTGATTAATTGCATATATTGTTTTAATGCTCATAACCTGATATCATTGTTTGTAGGGATGCTCAAGGCAAACCATGCTATCGTTTGGCTCTTCAAACACGTGAACAACACATCAGACGAGACAAGGCTACCAGCAACATCTGTACAGCCCAGGTAATAAAATAATATTTTTATGGCTTGATTAAAAATCATTTGTTTCTCACTGACTTAGAATTATTTCTAATAAGTCATTAGAACTTTAGACTTGCTTTGTAAGTGCAAGGTTCAAGTTTATTTTTCATTATCGCACTGCATGTCAAATCATTTTTTCAAGGTTAAAATGTTTGTTTTACAATTGAGGTTAATCTGTTTGACAATTAGTTGAGAAAAATGTGAAGTATTCAGTGCCAAAATCCTTATTAAAAAAACAAATGTTTTGGGCTTACATGTAGCCCTTCTTTTGTGGAAAAATGATCTGTTTTTGCCTGACGATGACACTCTCATAGTCACTATCAAAAAAATTAAACTCATTCTGTAGGATTTCTTTATTCATTAAAGTGAATCCAGTCCGACGGCGCACCGGCGCATGGGAGCCCACACGCCGAGGATGACAAGCAACAAATCCGCGACACACCCTAACGCCAGAACCGAACAAACGGAGAACCGACGCACACCGACGCAGCCCGGAAGAACGAAACGAACGAGGGGACAAAAGCGTCACCGAAGTGAACGTCAACGAACAAAACAAAAACAAAAACAAACCCCGAGCGCGCAGTACAGACGGAAATCAGCGTTAAAGCATGTATTTAACATAAATTTTGCTTCACAGGCCCTTCTTGCAAACATGTCAGCAATGTATGCAATCTACCATGGACCAAAAGGATTAAAGGACATTGCAAAACGTGTTCATAATTCAACTCTTCTGTTAGCTGAAGGTATGAGTTGTGATATAGTATGAAAATAAATTAACACTATTGTAACTGTGCTGTTGGTGATGTAATTACTAAGCTTAAGTTAAGGGCTGACTACAGAAAATTCTTAAACTACTATTAATAAATTTTAATTTATAATAAATTTTAATTTATATTTTAGTATAATAAAATTATACCAATAACCTAGCGACTTTCAGGCAAATGTACATAGGTACAAATTATGCACTATTAAAACAATATTAGTATAGTCTTCTCAAACTCTATAAATCAAGGCCTTAAGAAAAATTTACTTCTCTGATTCATAGCTCGGTAAAATTAATATTCTGCCCCTATTCACCTAGACTCGGACAGGAATTGTTACTGTTGTAAAAAAATAAAGTTCTTGTCAGCAGAGGGTGGAGGTACAGAATAGGGAGGAGGGAGAAATGGCCAAATAAACTAGGGAGGAGGGAGAAATTTGGGTAAAAAAAATAGGGGAGAAAAAAATTGCAAAAAAAGTAGGGAGGAGGGAGAAATTGGCGCAAAAAGTAGGGAGGAGGGAGATGTACTCTCCTGTCCCTTGTTGCCTGATTAAATACCTGAGAGATTTTTATTGCTCTGTAAAGTTCTAGGCAGAAATTTTACAAAGCAACCACAAGAGATGTAGTTATTCATAATTTTTGATTGGCAGCGTTTTATGTTATCTGGGCTTCTTTAGGGTTGAAGCGTGCTGGACACATTCTGGAAAATGACGTATTCTTTGACACTTTAAAGGTAACTGATATTTTCTGAATCGACCTACCATGATACCCTTGTAGTCCCATGTTGAAATACAACAGAGCAAATGCTTTGCATCTGTAAACTATTCATACAGTATTAATTAAAAGCTCATTGTCACATAGGTTACATCAGGCATTGGAGATGCTTCAGACATCCTTGAAAGAGCTAAACAGCGACAGATCAATCTGAGACAGTTTGATGAGAAAACTGTAAGTAAATTAACTGGAAGGATGTGATGAAATGAAATTTTGAATGTTGACGCGTGTCGGCTTAAGGGATTAGGCTAGCACTCGAAATGACAGTCTGCTTTACAATTATACCATTATACCTGGTAATACCTGAAAGAATGTAATGGTGGAGAGAAACCTGTGATAGAATAACGGATCCTGCATTTAGTAGTCAAGGTTTGAGCCCTAGCTGGGGTCATTGCATTATGTCCTTGGTCATTAGGGTAGACACTTAAAGGGTAAGAGATATAGATAGATGATATAGATAGGCCGCGTGGCCCTTTTTATTAGGATATTATATATTTTTTTTTTTTTTTGGTGTGTGGGGTGGGATTTCTTTTTTTTTTGTTTTGGGGGGCGCGGGGGAGAAAAAAGGGTAACCCTGTGACAGACTAGCATCCCATCCTGGAGGGTGGAGTAGAAATATAATTATGTACTCCTAGTCACTTATTGCTATGGAAACCAGGATAAGCTCTGTCAGTATGGATTTTGGCCCAGTGCAGACCTAACCCGACCTATCGTATTACCACTACAGTCAACTCTCTTTATAGCGGACCGCTCGGGGGTTTTTTTTTTGTCTTTTTTTTTGGGTGTCTTTTTTAGGGGGGTTTTTTTATTCAACCTTTTTTCCCCCGGTTTTGTTTTTTTCCTATTATTTCATTGGGGGGGGGGCGCCAGGGGGGGAGTGACTGTATCTATAATAAGTGACTGGTTTGTTTTCTATGATCTTAGGTTGGTGTATCACTGGATGAAACAGTCAAAGAGAAAGACTTGGCTGATCTTTTGTGGGTGTTTGGTTGTGACAGTTCAACTGTAAGTATGCTTGCAAGACTTTTCCACTAACACTAGGACACTATCACACTTTTGAGGGTGGATGAATACACTGTAAGTGGGTGGTCAGGCAATTAAAAAATACAAAAATGAACAAAAAAACTGAAACTTGCAACTGGTCATGTGACCTAAACCCCCACACATTAGTACCCAGACTCCTACCATGTGTGAGGAAAAGTGTTTTCTACTTATTTCATTCCTTGCTCAGCAGGGGTAGAATGGCCTGTGATGGCAGTGTGGAGAAACATTGTAAGTTGTAATATATTCTCTTTTAGGATTCCTTGGCTGCTAACATGAATGAAGTACCAGAACAAAGCATTCTGCAAACTCCATTCAAGAGACTGAGCAACTACTTGACTCATCCTGTGTTCAACACATACCACTCAGAGACAAACATTGTGCGTTACATGAAGCTCTTGGAAAATAAAGACATCTCCTTGTGCCATTCTATGATTCCTTTGGTATGCATGTATCTATTTACTCTTGTACTGGGTTATTAAGGTCCTATTTCTCAAAAAGGGGTTTTCCAATTTTTCTTAGCAATTTTTTTTGTAGTTAACTTTGTGTTTATTTGTTTTTAGGGTTCTTGTACCATGAAACTGAATGCTACCACTGAAATGATGGTATGTTCCTTCTAATGTGCATCTGCGGTTTTTCTTTTTTCCTGTAGTTTTCTTGCAAAATAATCAAGAAATTTTAGTAGTAAGAAATAAACATAACATGTAAGTCACTTACATTTCTCTTTCTTCTTTACCTCTTCTAGCCAATCACCTGGCCAAAGTTTGCCGATATCCATCCTTATGCCCCAGTGGAGCAGGCCCAGGGGTATCGCCGTCTTTACCAGGAATTGGAGAAAGATTTATGTGAGATCACTGGCTTTGATGCTGTATGCTTCCAGCCTAACAGGTACATTAAAAGTTTTTGTTATTATTAACATTACCCTCTGCACTCTTGTGCATTTTTTTGGTCACAGAGTTATGTATTCCATTTGAAATTCTTGTTTGGATTTCAAGAATCCATGAGTTCTTGTGCAATCTCTTGCCTGCTGTTCAAGTTCAGTTCACTCAGCCTTTTGTTTTCTCCCAAACTCAACATTCTTATGACATTTGCATCGCTCCACTGGACTAATTTTCCTTACTTTGTTTTATTTTTTTTAGTGGAGCACAAGGTGAATACACTGGGCTAAGAGCTATCCGAGCCTATCATGAGCACAATGGAAATGAGAATAGAAAGGTAGAATGACTTCCACAAGTCGTAATCTAAAAGCTGAGAGTTCCTATAAAATTACTACTGAAGTAAACACTAAACATGTTTACAAGTCAAAGCTACTGAAGCACTGAGTCTGACAATTTGATCATTAGGAGAGGATTATAGAATATGCATTCCTTAACCCTTAAGCAAATGTTTGTTCTATGGATTAAAACAGCATTAATCAACACCGTGCAGCAGCCCGGAGACAGGAAGGCGGAGGAAGGAGGACAGGCGGGGAGGAGCGGGGGGGGGGGAGAACCACCGGAGGCGACGAGGAGAGGCCGCGCCGCGAACGGACCCGCGCGGGCCGACGCCGGAAAGAGGCCAGCCACATTATTACGGTGTAGACAGTGTAATTCACACCCAAATAAATATCTTATTTCAGCAACAAAATGCAAATTGCTAAAACAATTACAAGGAAAATTAATGATTGTTTGGATTTGATGCCAACATTGTTCTGTGTGTTTAGGATTTGATGTTATTTATGTGATTTATTTTGTTTTCAAGTTTATTTTTACATGTTCCGCAAGCTTGATGCTTGATCTTCACTTCAATCTTGAGACCTTCATTTTTTCTGCAGTAATCAGCGCACCTTTGATTTCTTCAGAAATACCAAGGAAGGGGTTCAATACTTAATTATTATCCGACTAAAAGAATCCATTTTGTTTCATGATCTTCCCTGCAGGTTTGCCTTATTCCGGTATCAGCTCACGGCACAAATCCTGCCAGTGCTCAGATGGCTGGTTACCAGGTGCAAGTTGTCAAGGTGGAAGAAAACGGAAATGTCAGTTTGAGTGACTTGAAAAAGCAGGTATAAATTTTAGGCACATTGTGTTTTCGGAAATTTTTTATTCCAGCCAGGCCCTCTTTCAAATACTTGTGCTTTAAGTATTAACACATAGTGTCCCTATAAAGTGAATGGGGTCTTTTTGAACCCCTGAGAGTGCAGGATCTCCTTAAGTCAGGACCCTACTTTCATTCATTCTCAGAAGGGAATTGTTTATAACAAGATCTAAATAACTTGGTAGATGTTGGTTAATAATTTTATTGTCAATTTTATTCTATCAGGTTCGAGGAAGTATCATCATTAAAGATCTGGCAGCCATCATGGTGACATACCCCTCAACTAATGGTGTCTTTGGAAGTAAGTCGGATGAGGTAATAATTCACTTTTTACAGATGTGCATGGTGGTGCTGTAAGCTACTGTATTTTCTCGATTAAACGCCGGGTATCGAATAAAGGGCCGGGTCTCCAAGATCGAAGTTGAAAATGGGCCCCTCAGATATTTTCTTAAGGTATAATAAGCTGTAGTCATCTTAGCCAGATACCGTATTTTCTCAATTAAATACCGGGCCCCGATTGAACGCCGTGTCTCCAAGCTGTATTTGAAAATAAACCCCTTAAGCAGTTTTTAAAGTTTTTCTGTGCTTTAAAAATAATGTCTAATTATAAAGCTTAAAAAATAATGAATAAAAATCATTTCTTAGAAACATAGGACCTGAAAAAACTCCTAAAATCAAATAAACGCCGGCCCTATCGGGCCTAGTTTGAAAAACGCCGGGGCGTTTAATCGAGAAAATACGGTACATTTTTGTGAAAAATAACGAATAATAAACATTGCTTAATGAAAATCTGGCTCGAATAAACTAAAGAATTCAAATAAACGCCGGGTCCACCAGGTGAAGTTTTACAGATACGCACGGGGGCGCTCTAATCTAGAAAACACAGTGCAAGTGTAATAGCAACTGACGTTTTGACATTTTGTTTAAAATCCTGTAGGGACATTTGTGACATGGTTCATGAACATGGTGGACAGGTTTACCTTGATGGTGCTAACTTGAATGCTCAGGTTTGTAAATATTATTAATTTTTGTTTGGTATTTTTACTGTTTATTATCGTAAAGTGATGGCAACAATAACTTATCTACAGTAGCTCCTTCAATCCCTGAGGTCTGGATTATGCACTCTCTGATTGGTTGTGTTGTTGTTTAGCAGGAGGATATGCAACACAGTTATGATGTACTGTTGCATTTTGTTAGCTTTGCTCCATAAAAAAAAGTTGTGAATGGCAGTTTCTTGTTTTCACAGCCCAATTTAGGAGGATTTTTTCTGGTTCTAAAATTTAACAAGCTGGTTTGCCGAGGCCTTACCAGTCTTTTATTAATTTTTTTTGCATCTTTTATATAATTTTTTTGTTTGTTTCTGTTTTGTCCTTTTAGGTTGGACTGTGTCGTCCAGCAGATTATGGTGCAGATGTAATGCATACCAACCTACACAAAACCTTCTGTATTCCCCATGGTGGTGGGGGACCCGGCATGGGGCCTATTGGAGTGTAAGTAATGTGGTGGCAAGTTCAAAGGTCATGCTGATTTTGTTGACATGAACTTTGGCCTCGAAGGAAACACAGATTATACAAAGGGTAAAATTACCACAACAATTGATTGTTTTGAGGAACGTGGTGGGGAAGGGGGAAGGAGGGGAGAGGGGGACAGGAGAGGAGAGAAGAGAGAAGGGAAGAGGAGGGAACAAAGAAAGGGGGAAAGAACCGATGATCGATTAGCGCCAGGGGCGATTTACTTTTGGCACCTCCAGGGAGGACGCTAATTGGGACAGGGTGCTTATTTAATTTTTGAGAAACAACCAAATGTCTCAAACAATAACCGAAACTATAACAGTCAGAAATTGTTAAAAATTCAGTTACTTTTAACCTAATGTTCATTTTAGCAGTTAAAAAACACGAACTGATGGTGAACGTAGGAGACAGTGGCGAGAGGGGCGACAAAGGGGCAGAAAGGGGGAGAGGGGGGAGGGGGGGGAGGGGGGCGGGGGCGCTTTTCAAAAACACAGTTCGAAGGGGGGGGGGGCGGAGGAGGGCGAGGAGGGGGGCGGAGAGGGGCCCCCCCCCCCCCCCCCCAAACCAAAGACCCTTTATGGAAAAGATAAGAGTACATGTAGATTTTTGGTGTAATTCTTTTGACTGCACAAACTTACTCATGTAAAATCCTCCTGCAGGAAAAAGCACCTTATCCCGTTCCTGCCATCACATCCTGTGATCCCACCAGAGAGTACTGTTGGTGAAGGTGCTCATCCATTTGGGGTCATCTCAGGAGCTCCATATGGGTCCAGTGCCATTTTACCCATCTCTTGGGCATACATCAAACTTATGGGCCCTAAGGGACTTGCACATGCAACCAAGGTGAGAATAAAATGTTTTATTATGTCTTCATTTGTTTTTAAATTTAGGGTTAAAATTATTTTGTATGGTTCAGAATTACCTAAATAGAGTGGCCTAGCCCCTTCAAGCCATTTTTTAAAAGAAAGCTATTAGAAATAACGTGACTTATTTAAATCCCTGTATATACTAGTTATGGATATGATTTCAAGGGGAATACCATGAATTAGTATATAATAAAACAGTGGATAGCGATTTTGGTGCACTCTGATTGGCTACTTAAACTCCGAATATCTTTTGCTATAATTTCACTTCTGAGCAAATGCGTCCAAGAAGGTTGTAAACTTTGACAGAAAAAAAATCTCACCGTTTTAGTATAATCTAAAACAGCTATTCACCTCAGTGTCAGTGGCTAGTGGTGGATATTTACCTCGCCGCTTGGTTAATATTCGTGGCTCGGTTAATATCCACCAGTAGCCACCTCCACGTCGGTAAATAGCTGTTAAATATCGCACAAGAGACTTAATTCTACACACAATCTTTTAGGTAAATGTGTGTTATGCTGTGGTTCAATTTACCCTTAGTACCATTTGGTACTTTCCTTTGTTTTGGTGTTGGGTAATATATAATAAAAAATATATTAACAAAAGAAATTACCAGATTGTAGCAAGAGTAAAATTGAATTAAAAAATATACAAGAAAACTCAAGTCACGAGTGGGATATTCACGGTATGCCACGATAAAACTTGGATTAACTATTTTATCCCTTGCTTGTAACATTACGCATAACAGCGAAAAGGTAAATTTGTGAAACTTGTAATATGTACCAAAATGTTAAGCTTACCATACCGGTTTCAGATTCCTCCCTCTGCTTTTCGGATAGCCAAAAGAATACAGCATTAATAAGTTGTTCTGGCGTTGTTTTGGGTGCTTTATGTCATTTAGAATTTTTGTTTCAGAATATTTGTTGAACACGAACGTGACAAAGGTCTTGCAATCCAAAGCTGGTTTTCTCCACCGTTTCTGGGTTTTTTGGTGGCTGGTGGGCAAATTCCTCAACGTCTGCATAAAGTTTTCCGTCTCTGTCGGGTTTTCGGAAGCTTTGAACTATAAAAAGTCGAATTCAAGAGAATAATTTGGTTCTTCATTCATGTTTGAACATTTTCTCGCAAAATCTAAACTGAGCTGAGCTAAATGAAAAACGCCGCCGCGCTGCCTGCTAGGGTTTTGGCGGGAAAACTTGGAGGCCGCGATAAACGGCGGGAAACCTCGATCCGTGAATACGGCAGGTTATACAACGGCTTTCTAGCCTCCTGATTGGCTGTATTCTTCAAGGCATGGGATAAAAAACAAGAATAGCTTGACCTTGCCTGTTCTTTTTTTACTTCCGTAGATTGCCATTTTGAATGCCAACTATATGGCTGCCAGACTCCAAGATCACTATGATGTTTTGTTCATTGGAAAAGACGGTAATATTATTTTCGCTTTCTCAAAATGCTTTTGATGTACGAAAAACTGGAAAAATGCGGGTACAAAATTTGAAAAATGACATTTCAATAGGTATAAAAACCTTTATTACAAAATGTTTACGTTTTTTTTTTTTCGTATCCTCCAGGTTATTGTGCCCACGAATTTATCGTTGATGCTAAAGATTTCAAGAAGTTTGGTATTGAGGCGATTGACATTGCTAAGAGACTGCAAGATTATGGTGAGAGGAAACATTTAATGGCAGCTATATTAAATATAACCAATCAGAACGTGATAAACATATAACAAGTTCTAAGCGCGTGAAAACGCAGCGGCCCACGGGGGAAAGGGAAGCCGGCCCAAGCGCGGAAAAACTCGAGCTCGGTTAAGCGCGGGAAAAATAGTCTACGTCATGTTATAATTGTTTAGAGAACGTTACGAGTAAGGTTAAGACAATTTTTTTTCGCGGTTGCAAATGCAAATGAAAACATAAACACGGAACGATCTTCGAATGGCTGTTGAAAGTAATCTTTGTTTGCTTGGGTTCTGCGTTAGCCTGTGTAGCTGGCGGTTTGTTGTTTTTGTTGATGAGCTCTGTCATTGGTTGAAAATGCTTGTGCCACCTGGTTTAACCAATCAGATCAAACATATCTTCTCGGCCAATTAGATGCAAACCCAAAGCAAGTCGTCGTCGATTCTCGACTTTTCCCGCGCTTGGCTTGGCGCGGGTTGCAAGCTTATACCACGAGCTCTGTTGGCTTTTTGCGGTATTTGCGTTAATATGATTGGCCAAATGTTCTTGCTTTGGTTTTTGAAATTGCAAAGCGTGTCGACAAGTGCGTCACAAAACGGCTATTATGTAAAATGGCACTCTTATTAATCGATGCTGAAGGAGCTTGCTGAAGGTTGCTAAATTTTGTTGCAGGTTTCCATGCGCCCACGGTATCATGGCCAGTGAGCACCGCCTTGATGATTGAACCAACCGAGAGCGAGAGTAAAGCAGAACTGGACAGACTCTGTGATTCACTTATATGTAAGTGCCAAGCTCAAAATGCCAACTCTCTTTACCGATCATCATACATTTCCTTTAATCTTTGTTCTGAGAATTTGGCAGTTCATCAAGGCAACATACTTAAAGGAGCTACGTCACGCCACGGTGATATCGCAGATTTTCGTTCTTAACTGTTCTGTTATTAGTGGTAGACAACTTATCTCATGAAAAAATAATATCTTTGAACATATAACCATAACTTTCAGATAGACTGAATCAGCTATAAGATATCGATTTCAGTTTTGAAGACGCCCGAAAACAACGAAAAGTTCAGCCTTCACATTTCAAGTAGTTACAATCCATTTCCATCCTAGCCATCCACAGCCAAAGACGCTTGTTAACAGTATAGTGCTAATATAGAAATTGTTAATAAAAATTTGACCATTATGGCACATTAAGTTTTCTCGGAAGTTAAATCCTGAACTTCTGTTTATGTCAGTGAAATTAAAACTTACCTTAAATTGTTTTATTTTCTAAAAATTTTCAACCTTGTTCCCAGGGCTTGTGCTCTGAAAATTAAGAGGGGCATGCCCTATAAACGAGCTGAGATTGCAACGAATTTAACGGGATAATAATGACAGTTTTTTTTTTTTTTTCATATCCACAGCGATCCGCCAAGAAATCCGTGATATCGAACAAGGTGTTATGGACAAGACAAATAACCCATTAAAGGTAGCTTAGTCAAGTTCAAGCATCTATTGAACTCAAAAATAGATTGACTATTATATTCTTATTATTTTACATTTGTATTGTACAGTCAACTCTCTCCTAGCGAACACCTCGTTAAGACGGACACTTGATGTTGGTCCCGTCCCTGCCGTTTTTCAGTCATTTTACTGTAACTTAACTCCCTATAAGACGGACACCTCTCTAAGTCGGACAGTTGGAGCCGGTCCCGACGGTGTCCGTTTTAAGGTGGATTTCCACTGACGCGTTATTTTTTTACGCCCGTTTACGTGCGTGAAAAAATTTAGAGACAATGTATGAACGACTTGCGTACACGTTTGCGCTAGTCGTTCATAAATTGTCTCTAAATTTGTTCACGCACGTAAACGTACGTAAATTTTGTCCTTAGTTTTTTTTTCTAAGCTCCAATGAACTTCTAATTGGTCTCGCGTAACTAGCTTAAATTTCCGATTGAACTTAGGCAGGCTATGTTCAGCCACTTTAGCGCCTTTAGGAGTAAGGAGGACCTTCGTGTAATTTTGTCTTGATTCGTCCACAGAATGCTCCACACACTCAAGATGTGGTGACGTCAGATGTCTGGGACAGACCGTACAGTCGAGAAGTTGCAGCCTTCCCAGCGGTGAGTATAAATCTCGTATTTCTTTGCACCTTGAACGTCAGCCAACGGGACAGGGGGCGGCCAGGACAGCGCCCGGCGAACCTCCCACACCCCCCCCCCCCCCCCCTTAGTGGGATGAACCACGGGAACGTGACGTGGGAAAAAGACAATGATGGACGACGCGGCGACGCAGTCGACATTGTCTCTTATTTTTTCCCACGTAAAAAATTACGTTTATGTAGAACCCCAAAGTCTATGGTTTTTAGAAGAAATGCAAATTGAGTTAAGAATTGTACAAGAGCCGACGGGCGAGGCCGAAATAGAGTATGCATTTTACTGAATCACTTTCTGTTTCTATTTCTTCAGCCTTGGTTGAAAGGAACGGCGAAATTCTGGCCAACATGTTCACGAGTTGACGACAAATATGGCGACCAGCAGCTAGTCTGTACATGCCCACCACTGGAGAGTTATGATTATGAGAAAACCAAGTCTTTTGCTTAAATTATTAATTACAAAAATATTTATAAACAGTGCGAGAGAAATACTAGTCGACTTGAAGGCCATGATTTGGGTCGGCCAGTTATCTAGCCATACACTATCTACCTACAGATGGCTGCTCGATTCTGTTTAAAGGAAGAGTTGATCAGAAACGATGAAGATAATGTTTATAGAGGTGGAAGAGGAAAATAATTCTTCAGCAAAGAGATATACTTACAGTATTTTTCTTCTAACGAGAAGTATCACGACACAATTTTACCGCACTAAATGCAAATAGAATTATTTAATACTTTTGTACACAGACATAGTATGCGTGTGTATTGATAGTGCTAAAATGTTGTTTAATATTTTCACTGAAATACTTATTGTGGGATAAAGCCAACCATGTAGGCAAAAGAAGAGCGCTAAACAAGAGTATTCGTGAGTTTTAAAATGGCTCCGCAAAACAAAATGGAAGAAAACAGCTCATTTTTATGAAGTCTTCTTTCTTGAATTCGTAATAATCTTTCCTGGAATTACACCTCCAAAAATTTCTGTTTACAAGTAACTAGCGCGCCTGCGTTGTCCTTCTTCCGTGTCAGTGTGGTTGCTGCGCACCAAGAGAAAGTTGTGCGGAGAGCTGTTGAATTCAGTCCGCGTCTCGGATTGATAATACTTGGGTGTTACTTGGGTGCACTGAGTGTAATTAGACAATGAAATGAAAATAAAATATCATTCTTATATCGTTTGTCTAAAGTGGCGCTGTTTGTTTGACTCAACTGAGTAACTAACTGCAAAGGTTTTAGGACCTTTCACTTTTACTGGCAAGCTTTCTCCGTTAGATTGTCAAGGCCCGAAAGCACGACAGGCAGGCAACGCTCTGTGTTTGAGGCCGCGTAACATAAGCGTCGTACCCTGCGTTGCAGACGAGGGTTTTGTTCGTCTGCAGCGCATCCTAATTATATAAAGCGTCACGGTACGCTATTTGATCTCGCACGTTTACTGTTATTTGTAACGATTGACTGATCGTGAAATTTGCATCTTTTGATCCCAAACTTTGATCTACTGTAAGCCAGATAAAAAAAAATTCATCTATTTTTTATCGTTTGTGTGCTCTTTTGTTTCTATGGGGTTGGAGGTCGTTAATTCCTATAATAACGTTTATCTATTTTAATGAATAATCCTCTAAAGAACAACTTTGAAACAACCTTTAAGACTTTTAAGCAATCAGTTAAATGGAAAAAGAAATAACTCATATTAGCCGTTACATGATGTAATGTAAGCTTCCGGCTTACTTCTCAAATCCAAAAACTTCCATTTCGCTGATAGTAAAGTTCTGATTTCCTGTAAAAAATGTGGTATTGTTCTGACCGGTTGGACACTGGTACGTGTTGTTTAGGTTTACGTAACAGCTGTTGGAATTTGGTGAATTGGGAATACGAAGATCATGTCCACCTCCAAATGTTGGCCCATAGCTACTGTTGCAATAGATAGCATTTCCTTCTCTTCCAGCAACCAGAGGCATCTTTGTTGGTGGCAGACCGCTTGGGTTAACAAGGCTGAACAGGAACGAGTCTGGTGCTCTTTTGGTAACCCCTCCAGAACCTAATGAAGGAACAAAATAACTAATCAATTAATAGCGGAGCTCAAGCGCGCAAGGTGCCAGCGGTGCACTACTGTGGAGCATGAACACACGCAGGGGGGCAGGAGGGAGGACCCAGAGAGGGATCGGCTAGAATGTACTTGACACGTTATAAATTAAGTTGTTTTTATTATTATAGATAAGGAAATTAAGTAAACCCATGAAGACGAAAACATTTGGTTTCGAGCATCAACGCCCTGTTATCGAGTGAGCGTATGCCCGCACCTACATACTCTCAGGGAGGGGAGTCATAAGGCAACCCCACCGGGGGGAGGGGGGAGAATGCCATCATATCATGTTCCAACAAGCATATCTTTGATATTGGACATCCATGTTATGGTTAATTGACAACTGTCAAAGCAAGGTATCTGCTGACCAGTGTCATGTGACCATATCGTGGGCTCAGGTGTAGAGCTCATCAAGGTCATGCAATTTTTGAAGCTGACTGCTGACTATGTTATAGTGTTTTCATTGAATTGCGGGCTCAAAGCTCACTTTTTTGTCTAGGGTACTAGAGTACTTCCTTAACTTGATAACAAGTGCCAATATTTTAATTTGTACATAACTCCTCCCTGCCACCAAATTTCAAAAGGAACTTATAAAAGGCATTCACGTACTTACTACTAGGAGAGTTTTTCATGATATAACCTCAGAGATTCCCCCAATATTTAATAATCCTATTAAATGGGTGCTTGGAATTACACTGGGTAATAGTCTGACTGAAAGGACTGTGTCACCAACCCCCCTTTTTGGAAGAGAAGATAATGAACTTAGCCGATATGCAAAGTTTTGAGGGCAACTCAGATAGAGGCACATGCAAAAGTTACCTCTACTTCAAAGAGAGGCTCTTGCTTTATTGTTCTGTCTTGGGCAGTTCCCTTTGAGACAGGGAAGTACTTAAAGAGCTTTTAAGTAAGACTTACTATCCCATGATTGGTCGGTATAACCTCCAAATATGTAATTTCCACTCTTCACCACTGTTACTGTTGCTCCCTTGTTGTCGCAATTAGAGTGAAAGGTAGAAGCAGCCCAGCCATTACGGGAAGCACGGTGTAACAAGTTGCCGCTGATGTTTTTGAGGACCCGAGATTCCTTCACCCAGTTCATCAATGTTTGGCATTGATCTGACGACAGGATCTTAGAATCTGTAAAGGGTTTTGGCTCGGGTTTTGGAGTCAGCACTTTAATTATTCCTTCAACTTGATAAAATTCAGCTTCGGTCAGAAGCTCTTCACGAATAATCTTGTCTTCAGGCACAGTAAGCTTCTCAGTGCGGAGATAATTCAGGATATACCGGAAGTGAGTTCCATCGCGATCAATGAAGTAAGTTCCATCCTCGCTGGGCTTTGTGTCAAATCTTCCTGAAAACATGGCGTGTAACATCGTGCCTGGAAATAGGTACACAATTAAAACTGTATATGAACCTTGTGAAACATCACAAGTCTTGTATGTGCAACAGATTATGCCATTGGGCCACAAAATCTTTCCAAATTTAGCCAAATTTAGAATTTCTTGGAAACAAGGAAGTTATGTCTCTGAAGCACTTCAAAAATATACAGTGGAAACCTGCCTTAGGCCAATACGGCCACCTTATTAGAGTATTTTTGTTTGTCTTGGCGAAATTACTGCCTGTTCTGCAGGCTATCAAGACCTATCAAGGGTGTTGCAGGCTAACTATTAATTAAACTGTGTTACACATTTCATTATCATCAAGTAATGAAAATATCTTTGCTTGTCTATTTATAAGTTTTGGAATATTTCTATTCCCCCCTGAATGGGATGCTAGTCCATCTCAGGGTACCCCCTCCCAAGCATTATGTCGCTGGTACCCATTTATACACCTGGATGGAGAGAGACACTATATAAAGAGTAAAGTGTCTTGCCCAAGAACACAACACAATGACCCCAGCCAGCATCAAACCCAGAATGCTCGATCCGGAGTCAAACGCACTAACCATTTGGCCACCGCGCCTGGCATAAAAGGTATACAATTCCCGGGGGGTACTCGAAAAAGTTTTGTACGGGGAGGCTGCGCCCGGAGATCCAACCCCCTACCCTTTTATATACCATTTTGATAGAAATGGTACCCCTTTTGTATACCTTTTATTGCAAAAAGGCACCCCTTATAGAGCCCCCGCCCTTACATATACCTACACGACATCACATTTACCTAAAACGGGAAGTTTTCTTGTCATTTTTATGTAGCGCTTTGTGAAATCCCTACCCTTTTATATACCTGTAGCCTGAAAAAGGTACCCCTTTCGGGCGGAGCCTTCCCGTATAGGCCATTATAGGGAGTACCCCCCCCCCCCCCCGGGATACAATTCTGAACCCTGGAAAATATTTCTTTAAGCAACAGCTAATTAATTCGAAATTTTCGTAGGAATGATTATCCTAATTCACGCAACAATAAATTTATTTTCAATTTGGTGGCCAAAGACTTGAATTTCGACATGAGCTCGAGTCTTTGCTTTTTGAGGTCAATGGATTTTCATGAAATAGTGTAATTTATTCAAAATGGCGGCTAGAGTTGTCGAAACTGTCAACTGTAAACAAGGGACATGCAATGTGAGTATAGTTGCAGTTCAGTAAATAGGAATAGCCGGTGCACCCTCCCTCCATGTAAACAGGCCCCAAAACGCATTTACACAACAGAGAAAATTGGATATCGCCAGTCCGCTTCGCTTCTCACGTTTACCCCAGAGAGATTTGAAGGCCTTTATTATTCAAGACGTCAAATTTAAAGGTAATTTTAAAAATACCTGGATCTTTTGTTAGGGTTTCCAAACTGGTTGAGAAAAGGTGACCACCAACATTAAGTTTCACCATTTTCGAGAAATGCACGTGCTCAAGTTTCTTCGCTGCCTCGTCAAGGGCTGCCATTTCCTTGCGCACTCTGTTCGTCTGACGGTTCAATATATCGAAGACTTCTTTAACACGTTTGTTCACATCCTCGAGTTCTTCGCTGCTTTCAGAATCGATCTGTTCTTCCGATGTACGCGATGAAGACATATTTCTTCTTTCTTCTGTCTGCCTTCGTTGAATAAGCAGATCGAGTCACCCGAATCTTGGCGCTTTTGATTTCGCGGGAAGATTGCTGGACTGGTCTCTGATCACGCAACTCCTGTCACGGAAGAAGCGATTCACCCAGTCCCGGGCCCAGTCCTCTCTCGGCGTTCTTTATCAAGATTCAGATATTTTAAACGTTTGGCATTGAAAGGAGAAACTGCTCCTTATAAAAATGTTAAAAACGTTGCCATCAGGTTATTTTGAAGTTTCTTTCAATACAGCTCTCTCTAAAACAGACACCTTCGGGGCCGGCTCCAACTGTCCGTCTTATGCTGGATTTCCACTGACGCATAATTCTTTACGTGCGTGAAAAAATTTAGAGACATGAATCAGAAAACGAGTGTACGCAAGTCGTTCATACATTGTCCCTAATTTTTTTTCACGCACGAAAAAAAATACGCGTCAGTGAAAGTCCACCATTAGAAAGGTGTCCGACTTATAGGAAGTCTAGTAACAGTAAAATGACTGAAAAACGGCAGGGACGGGACCAACACCAGGTGTCCGTCTTAAGGAGGGGTCCATCTTTTAGAGGCGTCCGTTAGAATTAAAAGAGAGTTGACTGTATTAAATCAGAAGCATATCACCTAGTGATATGCTATTCGTACGAAAAGTCGTGAAAAAGCAAAGCTTGGCCAAGGCAGTATCGCTGGCATTGTAATATTAGACAATGAAATGAAAACAAAATTTCATTCGTACATCGTTTGCCTGACTTAACGCTATCCCGATTTCCGGGGTAACCTTCTCCAGTGTAAACTGTGGTTTACTACGATTACTAGTCATGTGTACGCCTCCCAGTTTCTTACTTCGTGGCCGTACTAAACGGGTTGTCTCAAGACCACGACTCGATAAACACGAGCGCAAGACTGCAAAAAAAAAAATCATGTGCACACACACTGAACATGCCTTTTTGCGAGCGTACCGTATTTACTCGAATAAGCGCCGCCCCCGAATAAGCGCCGCCCTCAAATAAGCGCCGCATTTGGGACAAAAAAGTTAATAAGCGCCGCCCCCGAATAAGCGCCGCAGTCCCGATGCGGCGCTTATTTGATGAATTTCGTTGAACTAAAAATGGCACTACAAAGCAACTCTAAAACAAACTTGGACATTTCTTTTCATCAAAAGCGATGTTTTGCAGTTCAAAGTAAGTGTTTTACAGCTTGCCCATTAGATTTTCTATTTAACATTCTTATAATACGTAGTTCTGTAAATTTTTTGAACGCCGCTAACATTGCCAGGACAGCTAGCGCCCCTTATTATGTCTCAGCAAGAGACGAATACTGACAATCAAAAGACGCTCTTTTCATATTACTGTAAAAGATAAGATTTTTTGTGGCGTCCAAATTTTAAATAAGCGCCGCCCTCAAATAAGCGCCGCCCTCGAATAAGCGCCGCACTTGAAGTGCGAAAAATTAAATAAGCGCCGCGGCGCTTATTCGAGTAAATACGGTACATCAAAATATTCCAATAAACAACAACAGTTTAATAACAGCAACAGTTTATTTCAACAATTAAACGTCTCCATAAATCTTTAGGTCTGTTCTTACAAGGAAGCTACGAATGAAAACATTTTTTTTTTTGCAAACGATAAAATCCCACTTCTGGAGGCCGCAGTTTGCCGTTGTTTGGTCGAGAGATTTTTGTCTATTTTTCTAATGGATTTCAGGTTTTGCATATTTTTAATATGAACAGAGGTTGCCTTCATGCAAAGTTTCAGGCCTAATACACTTTTTTGTTTTTAAGATATAGATATTTTAAAATGGCTTTGCGTACTATCTATCTTACGGATGTCTGGGTGATATAAAATATTACTTAAATTAAACAATTTGAATAACACTACTTCTGCATACCTAAAGCTTCATTCGTTTTGTTATTTCTTTAGCAGCTAGTTATCTAGAAGATGTTTTCATGGAGTTCCGCCGAGAAAATGTTTTTGAAGCAATTTCTTGATTTAACGACGAAACCTTTAATATCAGTTTCAACAGCTAGAAGAATGTCCATAACGTTTGCTTAAAAGTAAAACTGAATTACTATATACAGGCTTAAATGAATGTTCTTAAAAATTCCCAAACGTTTTCGACTATAATGTAAAATGTCATCTTCAGGGAGTTCAAAACACCCGGAAGATGACATTTTAGTTGAGGACGTTTGGTGTTTTTACCTTTTTATTATTTTTAAGAACATTAATTTTAGCCTGTAAAGTAATTTTAAAAGGCGGAAGAATGTTAACCGACATTTAACAAAACAGTTAATGGATTCTTGCCAGCGTCAATATAAAATAAAACAAACACTAAACTTTTTAAACTTTAACTTTTTTTAGTGAATTAGAGCAGTTTTCAAATAAAGTATCGTGAAACCACAACGAAAGCAATCACTTTAGCCAATCATACATAAAGAACACAGACAATTCAGTAAACCAATCAAAACTCGAACTAAATGCATGTAGACAGCACGAAGCGCGGGAAAAAACGTGCGCGAGCAAGTCACTATTGCTTTGGTTTTACTTCTGATTGGCTGAGAGAGTGGCGCGAGAGGTTTCAAACCAATTACTTAGCGTAGTCATGCAAAACGGCACAGGAGAAGGCTTCTCCCGCCCTGTGCAAAACCAGTGCAAACGCAAATTACTTTCGACACTCAAATAAGAACCGCCTATCCCTAGAGGTGTGTGACATCAAGCAATAAGCTACTGATCAACTGTATTTCCAATTAGCCAAAACGATAAGCTTCTTACTCAAACCCGAAAACTTCCATTTCACTGACGCGAAAGTTTCTTCCCGCTAGAAAAGTGGAAGCATTTTGACCTCTTGGACACTGGTAAGAAAAATTTAGGCGTGATGAACAGTTGTTGGTATTTGGTGCATTGACAATATGAAGATCATGGCCGCCTCCGAATACTGGTCCATACCCACTGTAGCAAAAGATAGCAGATTCTTCCTGGTCAGGCTTCAAAGTCATCTTTGTTGGAGGCAGACCGCTTGTGTTGACAAGGCTGAACAGGAATGAGTCTGGTGCAGTTATGTAACAATCAGAATCTAATGAAGAAAGGAAATAACTGATTACCGGT